>NW_004798175.1:121052-151998 GCF_000002075.1 Aplysia californica
TCTCTCTCTCTCTCTCTCTCTCTCTCTCATATTTGTAGCACCATATATTCAGTAACCTCACTGCTGTTCCTATGTTTGGTAAAAATATTCACAACACATGTTCTTTGCTTGATCTGCCTTGGTCAGTGCTGATAGTCACAGTAAAGCTGTGAATAACTGAAATAGTTTTACCGATGAGCATTTTTAACATTTATTGTATACATCTTTGAGCCATTTAGCCTTGTTTTCAGGTTAATAAGGTTAGTACATAGAGATGCAATCCAGTTATATTCAAAGCACAACGTTCTCCTGTCTTTAGTTTTGGACCTCTGAAGCGTATCATAATTTTGAAAAAGTTGTCTTCCCACAACTAGTGTGGTGGTGTCGGTGGCTTAGTAGTTAGGCTGCCGGACCCATAATTGTGAGATTGCAGGTTCGGGGGTTTGAACCTCTGCTCTGTCCGACATCGTGTCCTTGGGAAAGACACTTTACTCAAAATTCCTGTTTTGTCGCGGTCCTTTCAGATAGGGGCATCAAATCTATTTCACCTTTTTCTCGAATAGTGTCAGCAAGCATTCTCAATAATCATTGCCCTTTTCTTTTTCTTTTTTCTCTATATGTCATCCTAGGAAATTTCACATTTGAATGAAGGCAGTGTGGGGTCATTTGTGTTAAACATCTCTGACAATGGGAGGCTGGATGCTCTTGTTGTTTGGTTCGATCTGCATTTGTGTGAAGGAGTACAGATCTCAACTCACCCACAGAATAGAGGGTGTTGGGAGCAAGCTGTTTTTCCTGTCTCTACGGTCAGACTCTCAGAGGCACAGTCTACTGGAAGTAAGCATCTATATAAAAGGGTGTTTGTGTTTTGTTCTTACTTAATTATAATCAGTTTGTTTATACTAAAATAAAGTCGAAATTGTCCTAAACAGTCACCTATTGTCATTTAGAAAAGTGGTTGTCTTAGACAGGTGGACTTCTTGGAAAGAGTCATTATAACATTAACATTTTTAAAAAGCAAGGTGGCAGGTGGGAACTGGTCGTTTATGGAGGAGATTGTCTTGAACAGGGAGCTGTTAGAACAGGTTCAACTGTTTTAATTTTATCTTCTTTTAACTATTTTAACCCTGTCCTTATGTCGTATTTGACTATCGTATCCTTACGATGTGTGGAACTCTGTGCCACCACTTTCCGAAGAGGAAATTTGCTTGTTATAAATCCGATCCATACGTTTTGCATAGCAGTCTGTCAAAATGATTTTTTAACCAATACTGAAAGTTTCAAAGAGATATTCGTACTAGAAGTATTCTAAAATGTGAAGAATACAAACCCGGGGGTACAAAATGACCCTCAGGGCGTACGGATAGGGTTAAGTACACGAAAAGTAAATGTATTTTATGAGTAGATAATTGTAACAGCTAAAACAAAGAGACTGCAAGTTTGAACAAGTCTTCTCAGAAGTTCTCCTCCTTCAGATTTTTCCACTGTTGTTTTTGTGTGATCAAGTTTCCCAGCACAGTCTAACAATACAGTCGAACCTGCTCTGACGGCCACCTCTATAAGATGGCCACCTGTACAAACGGCCACTTTCCATTTCCCCCCTTGCGTTTTTTCTATATAATTTAACTGTGTAAAACGGGCACCTGTCCAACGCGGCCACGGCCACCTTATTTTAACACACAACCCCTATCACACTAAGCAATAACACCTGTCTTAGACGGCCACCTTAGTGACTCCAATACGTTTAGTCATAAATTGTGCATTGGCCCCTGGCGTTGTGGGCGGGCCGTCATAATTCAATCACCTCTCGTTGTTGTTAAGTAGTCCCTCCAACCGATCATGTTGAGTAGGCCCCTCCCACTGTTGACCAATAGCTACCAATTTTCAGCTGCTGGTGAGGTAAGTGTGTGATCCCTCATAACCCATAAGCCCCGCCCAGAACTCAAACACAAATCGTAAGTGAGATGAGTGGTCACTGTTTACCCAGTCTGTAACAAAGTAACAAAGGACGTCAACATGAACTTGTGGCAGAAGCGTCGCTCGTTCTCCTAGTGGTGGCGACCCATGTGTTTGTTTTAACATAGCACTCAGTTTTCCTCATCTAATACATTTCGTTTTATTGTCACCCTTGTGCAAAATCAGCAACAAAATAAAAATTACAAACAAAATACAAACCACCACCAACAACAACAAAAACAACAACAATGCGGCTACTTTCGATTGGGACCTCAGATGGGAATGGTTTGTTTTCTTCATCTTGATCAGTCCTGCCTTAGACGGCCACCTGTCTTATACGGCCACTTTTCTCCATGACAATGGGTGGCCGTCTTACACAGGTTTGACTGTATGTTGAAAGTTTTTTGTGTATTTTTTCATCAGAGTGAAATGCATTTTCTAGACAGCGGTGTTCAAATTCATTCCTACTGTTTTGCAGTCTCATATATTTTACCTACCAATAACTTTGCCATCATGTAAGTGGTGCTAATGAGTTCACTGATGTTGTAATGATGTTTCGTTATATAGATTGTTGAAGAATTCAGTGAAAAAACGGGAATGGTCACAAACTGGAAATTGTGAGGGTTTCAATTTTGAAAGCTTGTACACTCATATTGTAGTCTCCATTTGACTTGATTTATTGTTATCATTAGTTGAATGAGAAGTCAAACAATCATAAGCAGCCAAGACTTGAACAGAAATGCAGTTATGAGTCTTCGCCAAGCTCTTAAAATTGATACGCTCATGATTTCCAATTTGTGATTAAGCCCATTTTTTCATTTGACCCTTCCACTGTCAGGAGAACCTCCAAAGGATCTCAGTGTACATCCTGGGTGTCAGCTTGTTGTCCATCACCAAGTGAAGGGGAGCAAGCTCCACATGTGTGTCACAGACATAGCTGGTGACTTCCGCGACAGGGCGTGTGACCAGACCAACTGTGGCCCATCACTTGTAAGATCATAAATTTAATATAATATTATAGCTATAGTTTTTAACTATTTTTTGTGTATGGACAACCTGTAGATAATAATATGTTCAAAGTAATTTTGATGGGCATTAGGGCTAAAATTTGTTTTGATACTCGTACATCTTTCTTCCATTCATACTCCTAAGGGCTAAAATATGTTTTGACATTTCTACATCTTTCCTTTATTCATAGGCCTTTACACTTAAAGGCCTGCTTTTAGAACAAATTTAGTGGTTGTTGCATGTTTATTGGCCTCAACAATTTCACCCAAGTTTCTACTTGATTTTCTTAATTTTTAGCGTCAAGACTTCCCAGTTCATGCCTATCAATGTAAATTAATTTTTGAGCTTTAATTAGCCTCAAAGTCATTCAAGACAAGCTATGGTAAGAAGTATGAAGTCGAACTTGCTCTAATATCTAACTGACCAAGACAATTACTTGTACACTCGACCACTTCCCTCTAAGTCCCTTATGTTTTTTCTTCATTAATATGACACTGTCCAAGATATCCACCACTGAAGTCTTAGACATCCTGCTTTCTCCTCGACAATGAGTTGCTGTCTTGAACAATTTTTAGCCTGCTGTATTTGGATCCCAAGGCCTCTTGTGCCTGATCTAATTGGCTTACTTACGTACTGAGCTACCTGGTCTACCTCGTGTGTGCAATTCAGTACGGAGTTGGAAAGTTTGGACATCAAATTTTTGGTTACCTCCCTTGTTGTCAACTTTGTCTTTGGTTAAAAAATCACTTACCGTGGCTAAGACTGTCAAAGTCTTGGGTCCCTGTGAAGTACATTATACCAAGGTTTTATTGTACTGTGTTCTTTTTATTTGATATAATCTTTCCAAAGTAGAGATGTATACTCACAAACCTGGTTGGAACTCATTTGAATATTCCTATCTACTTTCTTCAATCCAGGAATCTCTTATTACTTTTTCTTTTTATCTCAGTTTTACAGAGAGGAATCAGACTGGTGCCAGCAAGGAGTGTTCTGTCTGTTAGTCCCTGAGATTGCTCTCCTGAATGACTACAAGTTACAATCCGTCCTGCGTGAAACTATGAATCGTGAAGTGCGAGCAAATCTCTCTCTTTCAGCTGTAGACTTTATTCATCTCAACAATGGCTTCTCCACTCTATGCCTTCAGGTACTCTTTGAGGTTTTCTAATATTTAATATGTATTCAATCTCAACTAAAGTCTGCTTCAACCATTTAAAAAAATCTTTTCCTACTTCACAAAAAGACCAACTATCCTGTATGGGATATTTCTGAATTGCAAATTAGTCACGTGATAAAATCAAGGGCTCATCAATTTTTAGGCGTGTTGAGTTATTGGTATAATCCTAAAGTCTGTTTATTTGAATTGCTGTTGATTTTAAAATTACCCATATCTTGAATCGAAGTCAAATTTGCAACTGAAAGAGGTGGCAGTCATCTGGTCTCACGTGTAAAATTACTGAGAAAAGTGAGATGTAAAATTAGTGTGAAAAGTGCCACCAAAGTTTGGTAATTAAAGTTTGAGTGCACTTGGAAAGTGCAAAGCTACATATTTTGTGCCTTTGATCAATGTTTTTAAAATTAATCCTAATAGAAATGTGTTTTTAAATGGATAGAAAAGGTGTTGAGCCCAAAATAAAAATGTCAATAAAAATTGCCCAAAGGATGGACAAATTTTATGTTGATTTCTTCAATGTCATTATTTTTATGAGTGCTTAAGTACACCACATTGCTACACAAAAGTTTAAGGGGTATCAAAATAAAAGGTTTAAAATTCCTCTTTTCCATTCCTTGTATGAGAATAATTATTACCTTGGTGAGCTCATTTGGAAAAAGATCTATAGAGATTGTGATGCGCAGTCCAAAAAAAAAAAAAACCCACTGAAGGAAGACCTACTATGTGCAGATTAAAATAAAGCTTTGTGGTTATCAAGGATAAATGCTTGGGTTCATTAAGATTGTGTTCATTATGATTAATTTTGTTACTGTACAAATGATACCACTTTCCAAGTTTCAATTATTTATAAGATGTAAATGTTAATGTACACAGGTAAGTGTACAAGCAAGTGATAATTTTTATTTTCTTCAGTCCGCCTTGGATAAATTGTCTTTCAGTCCTGTTCTTTTGTGTTCAGCTCTCAACATTACCAATTTTTTTGTCTGATAGGACATGGGTTCATGCTTAGGTGTGACAAACAAAGACATCAAATGTACCAGAATTACTAAAGTCTCCTATTGTTTTTTAAATTTTTTCTTCTAGGCTTTGCGAGAAGGCTGCCGTCAAGCTGTCACTCATGCAAGCTCACCGTCTGTGCAGCAGGAACTTCTCTCTCAAATTGCCACCATCAACAACATAGACTCATCGCGACTCATTATGATAGATAGCCCTTACGACTTGATGAACAGCGAGACTTTTAGGCAGTGTTCTCCTTCATCAGGTCACATGGTGCTCACAAGTGCACAACTGGAGGATAGTGCACAGGGAACAACATCATCCCTCGATGATAGCTGTGCTGCCTTGCCTGCTGTGATAGTTGCTTGTGACTTGATGGACTTTGAGGGTCGACTTATTGAAGGACTGTCAGAACAATTTGCTGCTTTACGGTAATGTTCATTGAGGAATTGTTGGAAAAGTTAGCCTGTTTTACGATAATTCATTATACAACTTTACAATACATGTGTATGATAGTGATGAACTTGTCTGTGACATGAGGTAAAATAGGGCTTCTAAATAGTTTTATTCTTTTACTGCTTTTCAAGGCTGTATTGTTGGCACAAATTCTTTAGATCTTACTTAAGTATAAGACAACGTTTGTGCTATAAATGGTTCCAACATGGACTTAAAAGAAGGGAATAACATGTAATTTATGATGGAAAAAAGCCTAAAGTCCTAAAAATTCTGTGCACTATGGATTGATTTTTCTTTCAATGAACTAACACTGAGGTTTCTAAGGGAAATTTTAAAGAAATGTTAATTATACATTAATTTAGCCAAAAAAAATAATGAGAAAACTCTTAAAGCAGTAAACAGGTGTAACTGAAGATGTAAACTTTAGGGCTAATTGAAGCCTCTGTTTAATTTTGCTTTCAAAAGTTAATTAATATTTGCTCCTAGAAATTGTACAGTTCAAATGTTCAAAGCTGATAAAATATTATTGTAAAAAATTAATCTTTTCTGATATAATGTTTACCTAAATCAGTGCTTGCCAACCAAGACGTTATTGTCCACCTTAGGGCAATTTGGTAATTTTAATAGATGGTGGGGATCACACAAGTAGTGACAAATGTTATTTGAAAATGCCTGTGCCTGAATACATATGTCCTAAAAATTTTTTATTACTTCCCCACAGGGAATGCTTGCACAGCTACTCACAGATCATTCCTGTTCCTGCACATGTGGAAGTCTATGGGGTTCTTGTGGAGTCAGAGGAACTACTCGGTCTCAGTAGTGTTCAGGGCCATGAAAATACTCTTGGTCTACATATTGGAGAGTATTTGAATAGATTCTCTGTGAGTAGCCGACTTAAAATATTTAAAAATTCATCTGATATGAAAAGTTCCTTTTGCTTTATTTTTTTTTTGCTTGGTTGTTCTTTTTCTGCTTGACTTGAGTGCAAAAATAATTGGTATTGTTGACTAATCTGTATCTTAGGTTTTCTTTTAGTCAGTCTGTGTGTCTTTTCTTTATATGAGAATGGAAACAATCTTTGATTATAATCTTATGATATTTGTAAATGAGCAGAGCAGAACTTTCGTATACCTCCATTATTGTCATTGATACAGCTTGGACATCTCATTATCTAATGGAATCAATAGAGGTCGAAGATACCTGTGCCATTTTAACAACAAGCGCCTCATTAGTTATGAGTTATCTAAAACATTGTCCTTGCCTTTTTGCCCCCAGACAAAGAATCACCAAGGCATTACACTGAACGAGCTATCTCATGTGAAGCTTACGGAGTCGTTCAAAATGTTTTCCATTGATATCAGTCAACTATTGGGAGTGCCATCAAAATCAGCTGGAGTCCCTACTCCTCTCAGTGCTGATGATGTGGATCCAACAGAGAAAGTGTCTCAAAAAGAAAAAATTAATTCAGAGGAAAATATGAGTGGAACAGAACTTCCGCTGGAAGACAGAGCAATAAAACCTATTGAGAAGAAGATGGCGTCTAATTTGTCCGACAGAAACTCTAACTGTGTGATACCCAGTGATGTTGTTTGTTCCAGTATTAGCAGCGTTAACCTTAGTTCCCTAAACATGATGTCTTCCAACCCTGCAAGCATTAGTTCTGACTTTTGTGAGCCCTCTGGTGAAGGTTCTGATGTTGTCCCTTGTGATGTAGATGGTTGTGTTCCTCCTGAAATAGCAGATGACTCACCGCAGGAAAATAAATCAAGAGACACAGTTCTTCAAAATGTTGGCAGTTGTTCTTGTCTACCTCAATCAGTTCACCAAGTCTTCCCCTCTAGTCAACCTCAGGGGTTGGATGCTTCGTTAACTCCTTCAACAAATAGTCATCTTACAACAACAGAAGGCTCAAAAGCCACCAGTCTTGGAAAAGAATCCGTTCACTGCTCCGTCCTGCTTCCGGACTCACAACAATTATGTGCTTCTTCCTGCTCAGAGAAAGTACTTGAAGCTTCTAGTAATGATATTAATTATGATGAGGAACCTCACCAGAAGAAGAGAAGAGAAAGTGAAGAGGGCGTCTCACTCAGCAGTTCTCAGGTTGTGGAGGAATGTGTCCTGAGTGAGGAAGACAGCAATTCTGAGGATCCCTTGGACCAGAGCATTCAAATAAAGGTATCTTATTTGATAGATAATATATATCGTATTGATCTCCACAAATAAAAATCTGCTGTGGCATGTATACATCAAAACACTCTCATGCCAAAGCATACACTCATCAAAACACACTCACACACACGCACACGCACACACACACACACACACAAACACACACACTCACTTGAGTAATCATTGGATGGACATTTGAAGTCTTGTTATTCTCGAACCCTTGACAATAGCTCATATTGATAATGGTATGAATAAATCTTTATATCTCTTGGTTCTTGCATTTGAAAAAAGGAAAACATTTTCTTCTTACAAATGCCTGTAGTTTTTAAAGACTTGGTTGTAGAGCTTGCACAAAATAGATATTTACATTTGCTGCTTTTAAAAAAAACTTTTACTCTGTCAGATTATATTGTAACAGTGCCTGTGGTGTAGCGCTTTTTCATCACAGACAGGAGAAGTGAGTTCACTTCTCATGAGGGAAATATTTCCATCTTTTTTGTAAGGGACATTGTATACCTCTCTGCCCAGGTTGGCCCTGACAGGCTAAATTAAAGCTGCCTGCTTCCTGAGTAATCTCAACAGTATTGATCAGGGCGGGCGTAAAACTTGCACAATTACGTTCAATAATAATACTGTAACATGTGTGTACACTTTGGCTCCAAAATTGGCTCATTTGGTTGGGGGTTGGGGGGCGGTGCTCATCATGAGAGAAATTAAGTACTAGTTTGGCATCAAATGTGTCACAGTGCAGTGGAATCAGGCGCTCATCAATTTTTGGGCAAATGGAGTTGTTGATGTCACCTTAAAGATTGTTCATTTGCCCTGCTTTCTATGAAAAAATATTCATTTATCTTGAATAGAAGTCGAGATATTTGCGATGGAAGGTGGGGCCGCCTGGTTTCAGAAGTAAAATAAGCTAGAAAATGGCCGCCGAAGTTTGGTAACTTTAAAAGCTTAAGAGTCCTTGAAAACTGAAGATTACATATTTTGTGCCATTAAACAAGGTTTTTCATGTAAATGAAAATGTGTTTTCCTATGAACATAAAAAGTGTTTAGACAACAACAAAAATTTCGATAAAAATTGCCAAACTGGTGGAAAAATGCTTTTTTCTTTGATTCCCTTATTTTGACGAGCATCTGATTTCACCAAAATGCCTCTCAAATATAGTGTCTTACCTTTAAGAACTGTTAGTTGTTGCAATGAGATTGATTTAATCTGTGAGACAATCTTGTTCAATGGAAAGTCTTATTTGGCTTTACTTTCCCTTTAATGAGCCCAATCCTGGCTGTGGCTGATGTCATTATGCGTACAGTACAGGCGGTATACTTTTGGACCTCATTGTTTTGAAAAAGGGCTTGTATTATAGACAAGTATCTACATATCGCACACTGCATTGAATTATTTTTATTTTACTAATGTTTTATACTGTCTGTTTTTCTCTCAGGTTCCTGTGATTGCTTCTGGCAAGATCTCGGCTCTGGTGTACTGGTTTGTCTTACAGTTTCCCTTTACTCAAGCAGTTGATTCTGTGAGACAAGGGAGGAAAGCAACTAAGTCTCCCAATATTTCTGTTCGAAAAACACCAATGTTGCAAAATGATGCATCAGTGGTTGAAGATGCTGAAAGTTCTATTTCTGTAAAACTCCAAAGTAATGAAAAACCTTTGAGGCATAGTTCCCATTGTGTCATGGGGGGTCATACAGGTGCAGAAGAACTTTCTGAAACTGAGGTTATGGTGAAAGGAGGAGGTTCAACATTCACTGAGAAGCTTTCTGACAAAGAAAAGCTTTCTGCTCAACTGGCAGGTCTATCTGACAAAAAAGAAATATGTACTGAAGGACTACCTCATTCAACAGGACTTTCAGACTCGGGAGAGAGTGGTGTTTTTTCTCTAGAAGACTGCACGTCTTCCAGAAATTCACGTAAGACATCCATCGAAAAGTTTACTGACCAAGAAAGACATGTTGCTAGTGCAGTGGATTCACCTATGAAAGAATCTGATCCCCTGCAAGTCCATTCGGTCAGCACACTGGACTCAGACCATCACTGGCAGCAGGCAGCTGTAGTGGCAACTCCCTCAGAGGAGCTGAGAGTGTGTCGGAGTGAGAATCTGACCCTCCATTGCCGTCTAAGTCAGTCTGCTATCAGTTTTTCCGTTCACTCATGACAATCAGAATCATCTCAATTCAACAACTTTTCCCTTTTGTCATGGTACGTGAGTTGTTTCTCCCACAAATTTCTCCATTCTATTGTTTTGTGATGCTGGTCTCCCAGAATTATCTCATTCAACATTTTTTTCATTTTTTCATGAAGCTTGCCCACCCATACCATCTTTCTGACAAGGAAAGGATATCTGCTCAACTGGCAGGTCTACTGTCTGACAAAAAAGAAGTACGCACTGAAGGACTACCTCATTCTACAGGACTTTCAGACTTAGGAGAAAGTGGTATTTTTTCTCAAGGTTTTCAATTCTACCGTGGTACTTATCCCCTGTCTTGCAACAGTTTTTCTACTCTGTCATAACTTTGATCTTTGATACTGTGTTGGTCATCAGATTTCTCCTTTCTCTCTTGAAACAGTCCCTTTTTTGTTTTCAGCAATGATCTTTTCAGTTTTGATATGACAACCATGCAATATAACAAATTCATAACCAAATTACATGACAGTCAAATTTGTCAGGGATTGGCCAATGCGTCTGACACATCCATAATTCAAAAATTCGAGTAAACTGCGGTAAGGAAAAATAAGGGGAAAATATACTATTGAACAAAATCAAGGCAAGTATTTGTGAGGTTCAGTAGTTGGAAAGCAAATCTCTGCCGTTATGAAAAGTACCCAGTATCAGTAAAAGTAAAAGCATAGAAGAATGAATCGACAGGTTGCGCCTTCTTCAGTGTCAAAGCAAGACAGAGGAAGAGAGCGATGCGTATGAGCCTTTCAACCGTTTAGGCCGAATTGAAAAAGTGATCTTACGTCAGATCAAAATCATGGTGATGTTACCAATACTGGTCTGAGGACAACCACCGCCCATCTTGTGTAATCACTTCCTGATCCATACCTTCATGTTTAAACAACCACACAGACACACACACAATTTGCTGGGAGGTTGTGGTATCCTTCTCGGCTATGGTGGCCCTGACAAGCAGAGTCAGAAGCCGTCAAACTGTGTTGATGGGGGTGTAAAAATGTATATGTTTAAAAAACAAACCAAAAAAAACGACCCAGATATGCCTTGCACACAAACACACACTTAATTCGCACACCATACAGCCCAGTGCAGCATCACCTTGTCTGTCTTTGATCATACCCCACAATAAGGCACCCACCGTCACATGGCTAGATTCAAAGAAGTTTTTGGTTTGTGAGGAAAAATTTGACCGGGCTTTTATCAGATGAGCTGTTTGACATTTACTATGTTTAGGTGTTTGTGAGAAAACTAGGTTGCCAGTATGAAGAAAATAATATAGTGGTTCAGTTGGGAGATGGCATATTGTTTGAGCTATCTGTGAATTGGAGTTTTCCGTGTTTGAATCATCTGAACTGGACTGCACAAAGTATTGCTTTCCTCCTTTTTTAGTTTAATTTTCATACTAGTTTTACTGCAACACAATTACGTCTTATGAATGCCAAGGATTAGAGGTGTTAATAAGTAGTAACATACAAAGACAACAAGGAGGATGTTTCTTTTAACATTTTAAAATTCTGTTTTTGTTTGGTTTTTGTTTGGTAAGTGTTTTACTGGGCTCTCGACTGTGTAAGGTCATATGAGCACGCGAGACACCTTAAACTTTTTCAGTTTGGTGGGAATTAATTTTGAATTTTGCCTGGGGGGCGGCCGAAGCCTACTCTTATGGACTTTGAACCACCAGGGGATCTTAAACTTGCGCAACTTGCACATGGGACATCCAAGATTTTTGGCCCTTATCTGAGAAGGCTAGGTGTTCGGTCTTACCTACCCTAAGATCAGGGGTGTGGCTGAAAGACAGCAGTAAGAATGAGCCAAGGAGTAGCAGTAGAAAGGCTGCTGAAAGAGTCAAGTCAGGAGCCCAGAGGAGGGGACAAATGAGGTGAGGGGTGGGGGCAGAAAGTGGACACGAAAGCAGACGACAGAACATGGTGAGAGAACAGGAAAGTATGTGAAGGAAGAACATTTTAGAGAAGAATACTTTCTGCCGCTGTCGGCTTTCGAGCCCAGGACCTATTGAATGAAAGGCAAACACCGTGCCTCTAGAGCCTCTAAACGTTCTTATACTCTGACCGTCTAGTCTAGAACACATGAGCCCCTGATTGATATTTGATAGGAAAGACAGAGCAAAGACTAGCGTCTGTGGCAAAGTGGTTAGGCAATTTGCTGTTGCACGCTGGAGACTCGAGTTCGATTCGCGAGTGGGGAGAAATTTTTATCTAGTATCTTATGTCTTTCTGTTGGAATGTTGTACACATGTATCCCTCTCAATCCAGGTTGGCTGTGGCAGGCAGGGTTGGAAGTCTTCCTCCTATATAATCTAAATAGTGTCAGTGAGGGTATCAAAACACCTACATAATTTTATTTTTTTTTAATTTTAAGAAGGAGCAAAGCTCACCAGAGCCCCCGCCAACCGCTCACTGTTGTCCTCATATGCCCCTGGAAATGATGTACCTGTAACACTATATTATTATTTCGTAATACTTGTAATAAGAATTTGATGAGGATGTGATAAAAAATGTTGCGTGGGCAGTTGGCGGTTGCTCTGGTGTGGTTTGATCCTTTCCTATCAAGCACCTATTGTTCCTATCTCCTCTCCTTTTTTGTGTTTGTTACTCACTTGTAATACCTACCTAATCTTTGGCAGTCATATTATTAAGCCCTTATTTGTTGCAAGTGCAGTCAAAAGCTTACTTAAAACAAGAATGTTTCATGTGGTCAGTTTTTCAGATTGAAGGTTGAGTGTATGTTTGATATGATGCATTGGTGACATGTATATATTTATATATAATACTTTACAAGATTACTCGTGAAGAAAATGTTATGTTGGTTTTCCTTCGGGCTAAACACTATTACCCACGGATGCCGATCGGCGACGGTAAGAAGCCGTCCCTTTACTTTTTAATACCAAGGGGCGTCGATAGGCAACGGTGTGGTATAGCAACAAAAATGTAGCAATGATCTCCATTTTGATATGAGTGAGCACTTGTTAAAGTTATAATTTCCTTACTGAATGGTTTGTGTGGCCTTTGGGGTCGAAAATAAGTTTATTTACAACAATTGGAGTATTTTTTTTTAAATGTCGAGTTGACCTGGCATGAGTGCTGCTTTACACTAACACCATGATGAGAGTTCAGGTGATGAATGACAATGTGTTAGATGTTATGTTTTCAATTCCGTTTCTAATTCCTTTTTCGTGAACATGCGGTCATCATGTTCAATTTTTTCAATATGTTGAAAATTTCCTAGTGGTTGGAGTATTTTTGCCGAGATGCAGGTATAGATCTAGTACTCTGCTGTAAGCTAACAAAACGCCTTTTTTTAGTTTTTGGCGCTAAATATTTTTATTTGCTTTTAATCGAATGCCAGATCAGTTACCCTACTACTTGTGCGAAAAAAACCCAACTCCAAAGCAAAGTGAAACTGAGACTAGATCTAGTTTTTGAATAAATTAGAATTCATATTTCGGAAGAATGCCTTTTTTTTTTTGGTTACTCTGATGTAAAACATCTTCATCTCGAAACTGCTATCAATTTTTTTAAAGGCGTTTTGCCTGCTTACGGCAGCACTAATATTTAATACATACCCCCATCTGTATCCTGGTATGTGTGGGGATAAAAGTTGTGTGCCCTCTACACCCAGGGAGAATGAAAAAGTGTTAAACACAAATGTTTTTGTATCAGTCTAGTCAGTATTTGCAACAGATGTTGAGTGACTTTTATTGCCTTTTCGTGTTGTGAAAAAAAAATGTTATATACAGTATATCACAGATAGAGCTACTCATGCATCCGTCAAACTGTGCCTGCAGTCCCATTTTTCCTTCTTCTTTAAATATTATTTGTAAAAAAACATTTACGCGAAGCTCTAACACAAACACCGAATAGTTGAACTAATTACGCCGCCGTAGAGATGTCAAGCCAATGTCACTTGAGACAAAATAATAATAGTAATAGGCCTAATTATTTTTTTTCAAAAACGGAAAAAGGCAAGGTCGGTAAAATACACCCCCCCCCCCCCCAGGGGCGGCTCGTGGGTCTAAAAAGTGGGCGTGCACAATTAAGATATCTGAGGCTGAAGATAATCAAGGGCAGAGTAAATGGGATGGTGTATAATTTTAGGATCATTGGGTTGGTGAAGGAAGACCTTGAGCTTTTATTTTCATTCTTTTTACTTGTGGCTTTGATTCTAGAATTTAATCTGTTTGTTAGCTAAACGTCAATTTCATTCGTCCTGCATTAGATTAATTAGAACTGAACACTCAAGTAATACATTTCACCACTCCACTACAAAACCGTTCAAAAGCACAACTCATAGGACGGCGACTTAAGTATGTCACGTTCACCTCCCTCAGGTTCACGGTCACAGAGTCATTTAAAATAGCGAAAAGACAATGAACCAATCACAATTCACTTGAGCACTCCGCTGGATTGCTCCGGAGCCCACATATTTTTGGCATGGAATAGTGCACAGTCTATGGCGTTTGTTTTTAGATTAGATTGCCTACTGTGGGCTATGTTTCGGCGCTATTCGGCAGGAGCACATTTGAGATGTGACGTCTTATTAATATTAATGTACCGCCAAACTCTCTACAAGTGTCGTCATCGCTTGGGTTATCCGAAAGAATGATTTATAGGTCAGGTTTCCACTGTTGACTATCTTGTTATGTTTAGATACAGCGCATGAACTTGGGCATGGCATAGTAGGTGTTTTACGGCGGTATAGAATAGAAATGACAGTTACGGCGCCAGTGAGGGCCTTGTTTTGATATAATATTTGGCTAGTGTTTGTTTTTGGCGTCTTTTATTTTTATTATTGTGGGTGCTTTACGTCATAGAACATTAAAACATTTTGGGCGGCACTGCACGACCGTGCTCTATGGACAAACCGCGCCTGCCCCCCTCCCTTTTCCACAGAAACAGCTAGCTGTGATTTTTCAGCGCGCTGCTCGACACCCGTGCCTTCTGCGCGTTTCTAGGTCCCATAGGCCTAGGTAGGCTTGTGTGGAGTCGGCGAGAGGAGGGGTTGTGCATCACACGATCGGCCGCCCCACCCCTCTTTGCAAAAGACTGCGCTATTGGTGGGAGAGGCAAAGTAAGGCTGCATTGTTTCGTCATCACGTTGTTGATTTACTGTTGCAATATATGCTTATTTGTCAGACTGTTTAAGTTTAAGGGAGGGGGGGGGGGGGAGGCTACACCCTCAAAGTCCCGATTCTGTTCAAAATTATGGACTTTGAGTTGTAGGCATTTTTAGCTTCTCCAGTCTCTCCTACAACTGTTTCATCGCACGAGAACCCTCAAACACCGCATTTTTCCCCATACCGGGCATGTTTGTCGCCACCATTTCCCCCTAAAGTCAATATTTTATTTTTCTTTATCGGCTGTTTTCACAAAACGCGACTTTTCTCTATACTTTTTGGAATAACTCCACCATTTTTCATTAAATCTTCGGGAAATCTTCACAGAGTGAAGAGAAGATGTAATATTAAAAATTTGTCCTTTGAATTTTTGATGTATGGAATAGATTTTTGTTTGTGGTGTCTGGAGTGTGGATTTTCACGGATGTTTTGCAAAATTCAATGCTACCTCTGGGAAAAATTCATTAAAAGTTTTCTAATTCGTTTACGAAAAAAACAACAGACAAATTTTTAGATCTAATGTTTGCGTAAGGCATGTCAACTAAATCCAATATGGCCGCCTTATCCATGGAAACGAAATTTTTTTCTCAAATTTGATTGCGGGTTTTCAGACTCCTTACTCTGCTTGTTATATGTGTGAAATTTGGTAAAATTTGGTCCAGTAATAAGCGATATAGCCTGCAGGTGTAAGCCGCCCCCCCCCCCCCCTTAAGTTTTGAAAAATTTGAAAAGGCACCGTTTGATTAGTATTACTAGTATTAATACAGACTAACGACTGGTCACACTGACTGGCGCAATTAAACTGTCTGTGGTACCGGTAGACTCATTACTGATCGAACTCAAAAGCGTTGCTCATCGTGTTTCTCATTCTCAATCTGTCTATTTCAAATTCTCTCAAATTTCAAATTGAAGTAAATACGCATAGTCTAGATCTAACCTATCTGATCTAGGACAATTGCCGAAAAAAGAAAAATCGCTGTTCCGACCCAATCTTTGTTGCTTCCCTTGATTCTCAGACACAGCCGATGTCATAACACTGTTCACGTATCCCTCGAACTACGGATCCCTCGAACTACCGAGGCCGGTCCCGACGAATTCGAGCTATCCGAGTTATACTGTATGAGTTTTATTATGCTTTCAGTTTTTTAATTGTTATATTCTTTATACAAAAAAAGTTTCTCCACAGACATGGTAACGTTATTTTATGTACATAATAGTACACATATGTTTCCGTTTATTGGCATGTTCTAATTTTTTTAAAATGATCCTCTAAGTTACCGTCTCATTTTGAATGCTTCCATTAACATCTTTGATGTCTTTTTGAACGTTATATGATCAATGGCTATGCAAATGAATGCAAGTGCTAAGTTTTTAACAAGTGAGGGGGGTATTAGGAGAACAGTTGTGACAGACACATTATATTTTATACTGAATGTCTAGTATTTTTGTGTAAATTCCGAGGTTTCTACTTGGGATCATCAGCATATGTGATGTACATGTAGTAGAAGTAGTAGTCTCGCTTTTTGCCTTGCACTAAAAAGAAAGTTTCTCTAGCTTCTGCGTTTGTTGCGGCTGCGGCCGCAATTTTTGCAAAAAAATACAACCCAAAAAACCCTCCACCACCGGGGAATTTTAAAAAATGTATTAAAACCCCGTAGAATAGACATTTAAAAAAAAGAAACGAACCTTTTTACTTTTAGAAAGAAAGTTTATTTTCACTTTCGCTTCACTTCGTCTCTTTCTCACTTGTTGACTTGTTGACACCACATTGATTTTTTATTTTCATGAGAAGAATTTAATTAAGTACATTAATACTACTCTTTTGCTGTTTCTCTGTTATTTTTCCCTCTTTGGTTTGTTCTTGTTATTGGTCTAATGTGTTGTGTTTTTTTGTGTGTGTTTATATAGCATAATGTCATTTAATTTGATGTTGTTCCTATTTTTATTAATGTATGAATTGTTTAATGTGTTATGTTGAAAGAGGTTATAAAAAGAACTAGAGGTCTTAGCTGTGACGTCACGAGTGTCAAGCGTGAGGGATGTGCCGCCATTCCGGAGAGGAATAAAAGGCCAGTCGGTGCACAGCGACACTTTTCAATTACGTTATTACGGTTTAATGATACTCTGCGAATCTTTTGACGTTGATTTCTTTGTCATGTGATTTGGCTATGGCTAAAATTTACTCATAGGGATTTTTTTTTGGTGATTGTTTACCGTTACATGATGAGCCTGATAATCTCCAAATAATGCAAAAATGTCTTTTACAAGGTGAGATCATGGGTGAGTAAATTTTTTTTTAATTAATGAAATGGGCTTGATGATCACTTGTTAAAATAAAAAACATAATTTTATTGAAATCTTTTACTTTATCTTGTTATTTTGTTTGCTTTTACTGTGCGTCGCTCAAATAGTATGTAGCACAGCTGGCCACTACAATGCGCTCGTATCGGCCCTCTGGAATCAGGAACGTGACTGAGAAGCTGCTGGAAGCTTCGTCTGCAACTCTAGCTCACATTCAAGGCTGGCTGAACGGAAAAGAACCACTGTCGATGTTGTAGAGATGAGAGAATAATAAAGTATCCAACCAGGCGTAACTTTCCACCAATAAGACCGGCGTAATATTCTGTCTCATTTGCGGAATAGATGCCAAAGAGCATAATATTGTGTGCAACAGCAGCAGCAGGGGTTCATGGAAGATGGGGTGTTTTGTAGCCGAACACCATAGTCTATCTGAATCACCGCCAATTTTAGAAAATGTGAACGTTTAAGATAAACCGGCTATTTAATGTTGCATTTAAAACGTTGTCAGTATATATATAATTATTTGTACCCAATATTAAACAACGCTCTTTGGGTGTGTGCCCTGGATCCATAAAATGAGTGATTTACCGTATCCCAGCCTACAATTAAGTGCTCATTTTGAGACACTACCGAATTAGTATATTAAATAATTAACCCAGTCTTAACCCCCTTCATATTCTATGAAAAGCTAGGTTTTGCATCTGTAGAAGGAGAGTGTAGACAACATGACATAAAGCAACCCATTTTGTAAGTATGAAATTGTCCTTTTTCTTAACAAACTCCCCTACTCACTTTGTCTCCCTGTTTCTAATCCTCTCAAAAATGGCGACAAAGCGAGCTGAGTGGGCCCGCACACCCATAGTTAGTTTACGTGGGTGACGTCACAGCTGCGACCTCTATTACTATTATAACCTTATAATTTATAACCTCTTTGGTTATGTTAGAGCGTGTCTCCACCAAAACCGAAAAGTGACACTGGCAGACCCCGTGGGTGTCATTCCATAATTTACATGTAATATCCTGTACTTGAGTTACACATGTTCAGGGTTGAAACATCCATCTTTGGATAGGTGGACACACGCCCTTTTTTGTTAATTTTTGTAGTTGTTTATGTGCTGTTCTAATTTTGATTTCATTCTGTTGCGAAACCTTTATTTTTCACGTTTTTACACTCTATGCTACAGACTGAAGTGTCTTTAGGCCATTCCCAAAGGGGGTATATAAATTGTTCTTATGCATAGTAAAATTGTAAATGGGCTGATTTATCAATGTCATGCTCAAACTCATACTGTGCCGGAACAACATAGGGGGAACTGCTGCTTTTTCCTTCCTCATCCTTACTATCGTTATTTTTTCCTCTACTTCTTTTGTAGGTTTGTCATTCTCTTGTGAACTGTTATTTCCTGGGTGCCTTAATAGTCGAAGCAGACGACTTTGTACTGTTGGGGATAGACAGGTGAGCAGAGCAAGCCTGATTCCCCGTTTGGACTTCTCTGTTGACATCCACCCCTTAGAGCTCTTATGACCTTATGCAGTTGTGAGCGTAGTAATACCTTACTAAAACTAACTTACACTCTGTGTGGCTACAAATTCTGGATGCTTAAAACAGAGCTCAAGAAATTCTGGTGCTTTGAATTAAGTTACCCCTATCAACATATCGCTATATACGTCGTCACAAAGAGTTGAAAGTTTGAACATTAATGGCAACTTTTGCCATTTTTTATGCCAACTCTTGGCACAAATTTTGGACCAAAGAAATGGCAACAAACGCAGATGCTAGGTTTATGGATGGTATCTTATCAAGCTAATCCAATTTTCTGCACGGATATTAGAACAACCCATGTTGGCCCAGATGGGTAATAACCCCCCCCCCCCCCCATACTCTCTCTCTCTCTCTCTCTCTCTCTCTCTCTCTCTCTCTCTCTCTCTCTCTCTCTCTCTCTCTCTCTCTCTGTCCCTCTCCCTCTCTCTCTATTCCTCTCTTTCTTCTCCACCTCTCTCTTTCTCTTTCTCCCCCCTCTTTCTCTCTCTTCCTCTCCCTCTCTCTTTCTCTCTCTCTCTCTCTCTCTCTCTCTCTCTCTCTCTCTCTCTTTATCTATCTATCTATCTATCTATCTATCTATCTATCTATCTATCTATCTATCTATCTATCTATCTGTCTATCTATCTATCTCTCTCCGTGTCTCTCTTTCTTTTTCTGTCTTTCTCTTTCCTTTTCTATGTCTCATTCCTTCCTTCTTTGTCTCAGTCTCTTCCTTTATCTTTCTAACTGCCCTTCTCTCATTTGTTCCCTCTTTGTTCCCTATTATTTATTTCTTCTTTCTCTCCGTCTCCTTCTTTCTTCCTCTCTTTCACTCTCTCACTCTCTCTCTATCTATCTCTCTATCTATCCATCTATCTATCTATCTATCTATCTATCTATCTATCTATCTATCTATCTATCTATCTCCTTTGTGTCTTTATTTCTTATACCTATTAATAGTTTTACCAGTTGACACAGACTGCACATGATGTCAGATGAAATTTAATGTGAAATAAAGGAGAAAAAATTACTAAAATAAAAACTGGACTAGGTCTAGTGAAAAGTGTTTCTTGTTTATTATTATCAGTATCAGCACACTGATGATGTTCATGTGTTTGGAAAGCTATTTCATGAGCAAGCTATTCAATCCTTCTTTCCAATCAAACATCTATCATCTTTTCTCTCCTTTTTAATGTATGTTACCCTCTTGTAATACAACTATTCTTCGGCACTTATATGACCTTATTATGTTGCAAGTATCGTTAAACTCTTACTAAAATTTAAAAATCGTTATACAGTGAGTAAACGAGGTCACATTCGACGAGAAGTCGGCTCCAACGAGGCAATCCTTAGTCCCCGATTTTTTCCTCTATATCTTTTTGTAAATGTACGTCGGCTCCAACGAGGTTGTAAACAGACTGAAGTCGCCTTCAACGAGGTTGCGATAACCAAATAAAAGCAATTAGCGGCCCCAAAAGCGAATAATTTTTCTCCTTTTTCTCCATCTCACCCGAAGAACAAGGCCCATCTTCGATTCCTAACTCAGTGTATTGCTAGATCCTAGTGTGCCTCATAATATGGGCCCCAAAGCCAAGAGGATGGACGAGGGTTAGCCTACGGTAGGGATTGGAGGGGGTGGGTGGGAACACGATACTGGCTGTGCGAAACTGGATGAACTCTGGATGGGTAGGTGTAGATCGAGACCTTCAGGTTTTTTTTCAATTTTCTTATCTTCCCCTGATCAGAAAATCCAAGCTCCCGCCTTTACTTTATTTAGATCTAGGCAGTGAGAGGGTGTTTCCTCATGAGAAATGTTCCGGAAAAAAATTATTAAATTCAGAAATGACAGTCAGAACACAGCTCAAACACGCGCACACTTGTGCTTTTTTGAGATTTTTAATCATCAGGGGGAACAACTGTTTTAATTACTGGTATCGGTACATCGTGTAATATACAACTTGTCTTCTTTCTTTACTTTAGCCTTAGTCACGTTCAACGAGAGGTAGGATCCAACGAGGACAACTAGCCGGTCCCGGCAACCTCGTTGAATGCGAGACATCCACTGTAAAAGCCCAGACAGCATCCTTTTTTTCCGAGATAGATTGAAATTGTTTCTTAGTATTAAGAATGGTACCTACACTATGTAGGCTACTTTTTCCTGCTTTTTAGAAAACGTTTCTCTAGCTCATTTAAACAATACAATTGATTAAGAAACTGCAATTTTCTAAAATTTTAGAATATTAGGGTAAGAAAAGTTGAATAGCTTGCCGACGTAATGCGATATTATTGAGATGACAGGCCAAATGACGTCTACTTTTTGCAACGTCTTTCCAAGAAGGTCGACGGTATCCAAAAACTAATTCAGTTGTTTTTTATATAGCTTACAAACATTTCCAGGGCCTGTCTTGGTCGGTCTGTTGGTACCATATGACCTGCGCCCAGCACAGTGAGATAACGGACGTTAGATTTGTAGTCCTGTCTAAAGCCACCAGCCTGCTGTGTGCCGTCCGCCGCAGTGTACAACCAACGCTTCCGGTAACCGACTCTGCCGAGCCCCAACGAGTCCACAAACCACTCGTCTCCGAGATAATTGCACATCATATCTGCGTCTCCGTTGTATACCATGACGCGAAACTCTCCGGAGACAGTCAGCTTCTTGTAGAAGGTCTTCATCGTTTTATATAGAGGTGTATAATCCAAGTTGCTGCAAACATCCCAATCTGGAAGAGTTGACGGGATGTGGAGAGCTTCCCGCACGTCAGGCGTGTTCATGTAGGTAATTAGTGCTGTGTCGTTCTCGCAAGGTATGCCGCTGTCGACTGTAGTAATGTCCATCTCACTGAGAAGTGGCCACCCTGCCGGTCTCGACTTTTTGATTAGCTGATTCATTTGTGTCACGCCGCCCGCACAATCAGCATATATGTTGTACGGGTTTATCCCGCTCTCGGAAAGTGCCCCGAAGATTTGATAGACGTCTTCGTGACACTTCGAGTGCTTCTTTTGTTCTTGAAAATCACACTTGTCGATAGGAATATCCTTGCAACAATCTTGCAGAGCCTTTGCCCAAATTTCAGGCCCTACCATACCATGATAGTAGGAGAGATGAACAAAAGAGTTAAAACCCATCTTGTTATCAGTAACCCCGTTGCCAACTGCAAATCCTTTTAGATTCATGGATTTGTTCAAAGCCACTCTATACGCCAATGTCGGCACGTAGATTCCTCCATAACTCTCACCAGTGATATAAAAATCGTTCTTGTGGTATTCCGGGAACTTCTTGAAGAAACCGATCATGGCCACCAGGTTATTCAAAGAAGTGTCGTCGTCGTTTGTGGTATAGTTTTTGTCCTTGGAGTAGGAGTAGCCCACCCCGGCTGGGGCCTCTAAGTAGAGAACATTGGTCAAAGTGTTCCAGCTGAAAGGGTTTGGCTGTAGCGTTTTGCCGTCCGGCTGTACGGTAAACGGACCGTTCTCCGTGAGCAGACCAATCAGAGAGCTACAGCCGGGACCTCCGTTAAGCCACAGCACAAGTGGGTCGTTAGCCGGGTCATTCTGAGACTCCACAAACCTGAGGGGTAAAGAAAAAGTGAATCATTGTTTTCCCCCTTTGTTTTCCTCTTTTACCATAAATATCTGCGTTTGCATCAGATGCTCTGGTGTGGTAAGCTCCCTTTCCCCCTTATAAACATCTGTTGTCTGAACCTCCCCCCCCCCCCCTTTTTTTTTGGGGGGGGTATGTTACTCTCTAGTAACATTTCCAATCATTTAGACTTATTTAAATTGAAATAATTATCTATATATATATATATATATATATATATATATATATATATATATATATATATATATATATATATATATATATATATATATAAAGTGTACTTGGGAGGCTTTGTGCACAAACTCCTCCCTTATTACCCAACCCACACCTTTGAAACTTTGCGGCCGTCCACAGCATCCATGTGGCTAGGACCTAACTTTGAAAAATCCACGCAAACTGCTTTCCCCAATTTTTTCAAAATGCTTTGTTTCGTTCACACAGAGTTCTAGCATATGCAGTTGAATGCAGTGTTCAAGACATATGTGTGTGTGCCTGGTGAAAGGGACCACATGTCGCATTTTGAAAAATCCCGTTTTTTGGCATTTTCTTGTACAGAATTCATTTCTGAACAATGTGCTTTTTAAATTTTGAAGATATCTTCAGTAGTTTTTGAGATATGGGTGATTTTGTAAGGCAGGGTACGGAAACAAAGTTTTGAGAAAAACGGCTCTAAAGTTTCACCTTTGTTTCTGCTTCAAATATACGTGTGTCTTACTTCATACAGATATTATCCTATGTCTTATGGTCCTTCAACACTTCTCCTTTCATTTGCAATGCAAATTTTTGAGATTCTGGGTGAATTTGTTGAAACATAGTACCATTTTCATCTACTTGTTGTAAAATAGTAGTTTGCAGAATCCAGGCCCGCATTGCGTCTATCCAAACGCTTACCGCACATTCAACAGAAATCTACAAGAAGAGGGTTTTTTTCAGTAGAGTCAATAAAGTTATTGATTTGAAATGAACAGTTTAAAACTAAATTATCATTATTTTATCTCTGCTGGTCATTTTTTATATAGACCTAATAAGTATTTTTTTAAACATTTTTAAAACTCTTATATCGGAGTGAATGTTAACGTACATACTGCTGTGTATGATCTCAGACTAGGTCTGTGTTGTAAGAATTGTGAGGCTACATGCTTTTGTCTCAACTAAATAAGCATGGGCATACCAGTTACTTTATGTTTAAGCCATTGGGGTTCAAATCCTTCGAAGGATCCTCCCTATTGTTTGGAGGTTTTCCAAGGCTCACAAGCGTGTTCTATCACACTATCGGAGATTGATCAGATGTCCTGTCTGCAAATGAGGTTGAAATTTATTTAGTACTCAAATGGGATTTTAAAATTAATCAAAGTAAACAATCACAACAAACATTCATAACAAGATCACAAAAAACAACAGAAGATTTCTTTGGAGATCAGGGGAAGTATTATTATAATCAAGTAGTATAATAATAAATTGAATTTATATAGCGCATCTCCACAAGGAAGTGCTCAATGCGCTGTACAATAATACAAGAACGTATGAAGCGCACTGCTCCTATAGTAATCCTCTTTCTCTCTTTTTCTCTCACCAGTCTCTCTCTGTCTCTCTGTCTCTCTGTCTCTCTCTCCAGTACAGAAAATTTCTCCAGTAAAGACAATCCCACAAAGCTTACCCTCGCACACATTGATGAATTCACACAGTCTTTTACCTTCAAAAGCATGTCTGGGGGCATATCTCTTCTAGCTTCCTCTATTGCTGAGTTGTAGAGGGATCTTTCTGCTTTAGCGTCCTCTAAGTGACGGAGCATAAATTTTCTCTAGCAGCTTGACTTTTTTTCTCTAAAGGGAGATTCACACATCGCTGCTGCTGAACAGACCTCTGCTGACAGTACCAACATAAGTCTGTCGCAGGCTTGAGGTTTGTGATGAAAGGGAGAAGTTGCTGCCATAGGCGAGCAAATGACCTATAAGAAACTTTCCTTGCACTCTGAGTTCTGTCGGTCTCCTCGGCATACAAATCATACACTTGCCTCTTAGTACATTATTTCAAGACTCCCGTTTACAGGTTGTGTGCACTTAACCCACAATGACTTGACGATTAAGTTCGTACATCGAACGGGGTACCCAGCTAGTGCAATATAATTTAAGTGTGTATCAGTGTGTGTGTGCGTGTGTGTGTATGTGTGTGTGTGTGTGAGAGAGAGAGAAAGAGAGAGAGAGAGTGTGTGTGTGTGTGTGTGAGTAAGTGTGTGAGTAACCTATTTATGTGCCATCAAACTCTGACTAAACGAAAAACTAAAGCTAAGTAAAGGTACTGAACAGTTATTGTCCTGCTTTTATTGAGAAACATAATGTTGTTCTTTTCATCTACGGCTGTTTTGAACATGCCAATTGTATGGGACCACAGCTGTTTCTCTTTTTTTTTTAACAAATGGTTTTGATTAAAAACCAATTCATTAATTGTCTGTTTATAACCCCATACCGAGGACGCAGTGCCCTGTAGACTTCGTTTCGTCGGTCGTTTCACTTGCAAATTTGCTGATATAGCTTTACCCAACCAAAAGCAACGCACGAGATATTATTTTTCACGTCAATGGAACGGAACAAACAATTAAAAGACTCTCTTTCTAGCTTTGTATTTTGTTTTCCCATGCAGTGAATGCACACGTTTTAACTTTTGAATAAAGATTTGTGACAAATGGTATCTCTGACTGGCCTGTCGGGTAAATGTCTTCCTTACTACCTAGCGCATTATTTGTTACTCAGTCCGGTCTTACTTTGGATTTAAAGAGAACGGTTGTAAAAAAAAGATGGAAGTAGGAATAAAAAGTCAAGGTGCACAATTTTAAAGTTGCAGGTTGGAGATAGACAAGACCATAGTAAATGTGATGGTGTATATATGTATAATTTTAATATTTTTGGGTTGGTGAGGACCTAATGCTTTTAATTTCATTCGGGTTTTTTTTGTCGCTTTGATTGCTAGAACTAAACACTATATTTGTGTCCCTGAAGGTCAATATCAGTCATATGAAGGAAGTTTCAAAACTGAGTTAACATTATTTTCAAAAACTATCACCCATTCCCTACAATTTAAATCAAGAATGAAGTTAAAATGACAATATTTGACGAAAATACAGAACTTTTAATTGTGAGAGGTGAGGAAACACGAAAAGGAGAAAATGGCCTCCGAAGTTGAGCAACATGTTTCAAAAGCAATGGGGGGGGGGGGGGGTCTTAGAATTGAGATAGAGACTTGAAAGTTAGCAGTTATCTAGGCTATGCCACCACAAGGTAACATACAAAAGTAGAAAACTATTCATTTATATAGAAAACAAAAACTTATGAGTCGAACACAATTTTAAGGAGAAAGAAACTTCACTTGAAATGCAACAAAATGTTAACATTATACTAGGTACCAGACACTAAATTTTCAAAGTAGCTGTATGTCACATTCATCTGTTTCATATGAAATGACTATGTCTCTTGAGAATTTTGGTACCATTCGTTTACCTCTCAGTCAATGTTCAAGAGAATGGCAGCTGTTTCAATTTAACATAATAATAAAATTTTAATATTGCTGAAGTCGTTAACTAGCTGCAACCCCATGTTTGACGATGGTAAAAGAGTACCAAGTGCACCAAACGTCTTTACATTAAAAGAGTACAATCACTATTTCATAGAACTGAAGTATAATATTTTTGAAGACTGTGAGATCATTACAAATCAGTATTTTATTGCCTCAAACACGATGATCTGTCGTTATTTCAATTAAAACACCGAGCGTTGCCCCGGACGCGTTGCACCAGCCTTCGCGGCGAGCCAGTCTGCTCAATACTGTAGTGTACTGAGTGCTCCGGGTAGTTTCGCAGAAAGATTCATGCAAAATAATTCCATGTCGATGACTCTATTCTAATAGAAAAAGAACTTCTTTCTATTGGTACCTTTTTTAGCCGGTTTTATTTTTTACACATTTCGTATTAAAATTGATCTTTGAAAACTTAGACCCTTTCTTCAAGGTTTTCTATCATAATGCCAAAGGCCAAAATAATAGCCCCGGGAAATCACGCTCAAAGCTGTATAGTTCTCCGCCAGTGAAAAGACGGTATTTAATCATCAATCTTTCTGCTAAGCATTCGAATGAATGCGTGTCAATTTTGAACTTGGGAAAAAAACCTCGCATTCCGACTGCGAGGGGCTTCCATTTCCACGGCGATTCTCCAGCTCCAAATACCCGGATATACCAAAAAAACATACACTATTATAACGAAGAAAACCTGAACTCTTTCTAAGTGTTCAGCAGTTGGAGTTTTATAGCAAAAGAGCAAAGAAACGATCACCGAAACCACGCGCTCGGAAGGCCGCGTGTCTGCTTACGTGCCATGTTTACGCTACCTGATTATACGTTTACAATAGCACCATAAACACAGAAGAGCACACACACATACACACACATACAAAAACACCAACACACATACACAGACATGCACATAGACCGCCTAGGTAGCCTCTTGGTAAGGAGTCCGCTCTGAGAGATCTAGAGGAAGGTTAATTAATCTTTTAAAAGCTCTAAAGCACAATAAAAACGATTTTTAAAAAGTCAATCCAAGTGTAAAACTGAAAGATCAACAGACGACAGCAGCTAGCAGGGCACGCCCACACAGTCAGCTGTTTACGTAACCAAGATTGACGTGAGCTACAAGTTACCGTTTTTACTCCGTTTTACCAATCAGAGTTGTTTACATTTCAGACCTTTCATTCATGCCCGAAAAGGGGTCAAAATCTAAAAATAGTTGCGAATGAAGAACGTTGGAGCGAAGATTTTCCACTAGTGGAGAATCTTTGGTTGAAGCAAAGGTGGCAATGAGGTAATGGTTCTAAAAATAATCGTACAGCGACACAGTAGCAAGGTTCAAATTCCTTTATCTCGTCACCCAAGCTCACAACAAACCACACACACCTCCAAAATAAATCAAAATAAAATATTTATAGTCGATTATAGTTTTTTATTTTAACCTTCAATGAAGCAGAAGACATCAAACTGTCAATATTCTATCCACAAAAAAATTCATTGAAAATTCCTTTTTTTTCCTTTCTACCCTCGTAGCTGATAATTTCACAGTGCGTCTTACGACTGATATTCAGGGAGGCAGACAGATTTGTTAGCTAAAAATCAGTTTCGTTCACTGAACACTGGAGTAGAAACACTTTCACCACTCCGCTAAAACACCGTTCGAAGGCACAACTCAACAAAAAGTGACCCTGACCTAACTAACTATGCCACGCTCACCCCGCTCAAATTCACGGTCACAGCATGTCGGAGCAAGACCTGAATTTGGAAATAGTGGCAAGACAATGAACCAATCGCAATTCACTTGAGCACTCCGCTGGATTGCTCCACGACTCACATTTTATGGGCATAAAGTGTACAGTCTTATTGTGTTTATTTTTAGACTGCCTACTGTGGATTTTGTTTCGGCACAAATCGCCAAGAGCACATATTTTGAGATGTGCCCCCGTATTAATATTAATGTAGAGTCTACGGCCAAACTCCCTACGAGGGTCGTCATCGCATGGGCCAGCCCAAAGAGAGATTTATAGAGGTCTGATTAGAACTGCTGAACATCTTATTATGTTTAGTTAAAGCGCCTTGACTTGGGCATTAATTGGTAATATGTACGGCCTTTTATGGCCGTTAATAAACCAGCAAGGACCTTGTTTGGATAAACGATTTGTTTTGTGCTTTTAGCGGGATTCTTTTATTTTCTCTTTGTGTGTGCATTGCGCTAAAGATCTGGAACATAAAAATAATGTTGGGCCACACCGCACGACAGTGCTCTATAGTCTGTGGAAGAACCGCCCCTAGACATTAGTCTAGGGAACACATCAGAGAAATAAGTATGGTCTAGGTCTAGTCGGGTCGTTTCCAAACTACCAGTTGATTGGTGGATACAGCCGCCGGAAACGAACTGACTGACTTCCTTTCTCCCGACAAAAAAAAAATTTGCTGTGTAAACCTGAATCCTAACATGACAAAAACACCGTTCGCTACAGCTTGAGAGGACAGGGTCACTGTTCTTTTCCACAATCGTCTCCACTAGGTTCCTCCGGTTTGACAATACGTGTATATCCTTTCGTGTTATGTCAATGGAAAAGGAAGAGAAACGTAAGGTTAGCTTACCAAATTCGCTACAGAGACCCACTGAAAGTAGTTTGGACAATTTTAACATAAATCTGTCGATATGAAAGAGCCTAGCTCCTGACAGACCCAGTTGGAGAATAGTAGTCACAGTGGTATAAGTCATGTAAGGCATAACAATTTTTTAAAAATGCTGAAACCAAGAGAGAAGTCTGAAGAAAACGATTTATGATCTCAGAAATAATAACAAAGGAAAGAAAAGAAATAGGATTTTGCGCTAGCAGTGGCATCCTCTAACCACACGCATTTGTGCCGATAGTGAAGTTAAATGCTGGTAATAAATGAACTCACCCATTGTGTAGCTATTTGGTCCCATAACCGTCGAGAAAGCGAGAGTAGTTTTACAAAACAATTACAATACAAAGTCTTATGCTGCATTAAACATATTCCTGAATTGAAACGTTCACTTTGATTTTCACCCAAAAATTGTTGTTCTAGGCTGGTCTTTTCTTTTTTATATTTTTTTCTTTATTTTGTTATTGCTTTTTTTGTTTGGGGGGGGGGGGTAGATATCTATTTCTATACAACTCAGGCACTTGATTGTTGCACATAAAAGACCCGAGCCCGGTTCTCATCTCGTTCTCTTAAATTATCTAAATTGTGTCGAAGGGGGCGTAAAAAAGAAACACGCAGATTAAAGAAAACAATAATCTACGTAACTCACCAATAATGCAGCTTTTTGGTCCCCAAACCATCGAGGAAGCCGGAGTACTGTTTAAACTTTGGCTGCTGGGCGAGGCCAGGAAGGTGTTTTAT
The DNA here is from genome assembly GCF_000002075.1 of Aplysia californica. Lineage (NCBI taxonomy): Eukaryota > Metazoa > Mollusca > Gastropoda > Aplysiida > Aplysiidae > Aplysia > Aplysia californica. The sequence continues at coordinate 150,471 of NW_004798175.1, forward strand.
CTGGTCACCGGACGGCGCACTGGACACAAGAGATGACGCCAGAGCGGTCAGAAGCATCACCAAATCCTTGGCACACCCCAACATTTTGAATTGTTAGCTGCTAACTTCTACTTGCTCAAAGCAGCATCAACAATGAAATGCCGATTATCCACAACCCAGATCCCTCACTGAAATTACCTAAGCGTACATGATATGTAAGTAGGCCATAACCGCGCAAACGCTGTTATCCAATCTATTGTTTTTTAACACCGCCTACTCACTGCGAACAACTGTTTTGTATAGCTCTATTATATCGTTTGTGTCCGACTGTAAACGCTAATGTGAATGAACACCGATTTTGATAAAAGATTATCTAAAAATGTATATGATTTTTTATTATACATTTTTTCTTTCATGTTGTCCACCGGAATCGTTCAAAAATTATTCTTTAGTTGACTGTTCTTCTTCACCTTATAATTGGTACCCCCTATCTTAATTACAGGTTTAGGGGGCTCTCTTGGTGTTTGCCTCTCATTCAAAGGTCCTGGGTTCGAATCCGGGTAGCGACGGAACAATTATATTCTCTAAAATTGTCTCCTTTCACCTCCTTTCCTGCCCTCTAACAAAGTTCTGTCGTCTGCTTTCGTCTCCACGTTTTGCCCCGGCCCCACCCCGCACCCCCTTTGCCCTCTCCTCTGGGCTCCAGCCTCTTTCTGCAGCCTTTTTACTGCTACAATGTACTTGGTGGCCCCTTCTTACTGCTCTCTTTCAGCCACACCCCTGATCTTCTGGTAGGAAAGATCTACACCTATCCTTCTCGGACAAGGGCGAAAAATATCGAAGGTCCCGTGTGCAAGTTTCGCACGTTATAGATCCCTTGATGGTCTAAAATCAATAAGAGTGGCTTCGGCCGCCACCCGTGCAAAATTCAAAATTTACTACCAACTGAAAATGTTCAAGGTGTCTCGCACGCTCTTATGACCTGATGCAGTTGCGACTGCCGTAAAACCATTTACCCCCCCAAAAAAACCAACAACAACAAAAATTACAGGTTTGAATAACATGAATTAACAGAAAGAAACACATGATTAACCTTAATTTGGTAGATACTTGGTTAGAGTTGGAGACCGACGATGTACCACTAGACATGCTCGGTAATCACCTTTATGATTTGTGTGCGTGTTATACTTTACATTGATCTTTGACGTGTGCAATAGGGTCGTATTGTGTCGGGTCTGTTGCTATGCCTTTATCTTGCTGAGAATGATACTTGAGCTATAGGACGTTTCCAACAGACTGATGATAGGATTGTGCACTTCCAAAGGTAACTTAATCGAGGTTTGACGCCCCCAATATCATTTCATTGTCAAAAATTGAATAACAAAAGTGCCTGTAATCAGTTGTAAGAGCTGATAACTTCAGACATGAACATAATATAGAGCAGAACTGTGTCGAACGTCGGACAAAGTATGGTCCCGTGCAGTATTTTGAGTAGGCTTGGGTCTTTTTTTAAAATATGGTGCAATATTGTTTAGGCTGGAGGGTTGTG
>NW_004798175.1:153037-162700 GCF_000002075.1 Aplysia californica
TGTGTGTGTGTGTGCGCGCGCACGCGAGCTCGTGCGTGGGTATGCTGTTGTCGGAATCAGTCTTGTCACAAAGCATAAAGACCTGATTATTTTTTTTTTTACAGCAGCAATTAAAACCTCACGTTTTATGTTCACTGATCAACAAAATAAATTGTATTATTTTCTGGCGACGAGTGCGCCAAGGTGACTGCAATTTTAATGTAGCACTAAAAAATATAAGTTAGCAAGTCCGACTATTTTTGGTGCGCGGTTCGTGATGGTGCGGGGAGAGCCTCCTTTCTGTCGCGTGCTACTGTAGTTGCACGAATTAAAATTCAGCGTTGGCAAACAGGTGACTGTTTGATGCTGATGAGGGGAAGGTGAGGTGAAAGCGACTCCACTGTGCCCAGACGCTAAGAAAGAGATTGTAAACCAAAGTCGGAGAAGAACCCAAGGGTCACACAAACTTCTGCCTGTGGATACATTTATATCTTTCTCTTTGCTGTCTCTCCCCTTATCTATCTATCTATCTATCTATCTATCTATCTATCTATCTATCTATCTATCTATCTATCTATCTATCTATCTATCTATCTATCTATCTAGCTATCTTCTATCTATCCATCTACCTGTCTATTCTCAATGTTTTTATTCTCTGCAACATATTACTCACTAGCTCCTTCTTACTGCTTTCTCTCAGCCACACCCCTGACCTTAGGGTAGGTAAGATCTAACACCTAGCCTTCTCGGATAAGGGCCAAAAATCTTCCCGGATGCAGGTTGCACACGACAAAAATTCCTTTGGTGGTCAAAAATTGATAAGAGTAGGCTTCGGCCGCCACACGGGCAAAATTTTAAACTAATTCCTACGAAACCGAAGATGCTTTAAGTGTTCCGCGCTCATTACCTTATGCAGTTGCAAGCACCGTAAAACATGTACAAAAACAAGAGTAAGAGTTTTGCGGTGCTCGCAACTGCATAAGGTAATATGAGAGCGAAACAACAAGTTGGTAGCATTCACAACAGTTCACTGCACGATTTGGCCCAGGTCAACTCTCTAATTTTAAATGCTAAAAACGTAAGGTAAAATAGCAATTTAAAAATGATAACCTGATTAAAATCAAAATAACTGTTTTTACAAAGCACCGTAAAAACCAATGGCCTCAACAAAATCGAGAATTCTGTTGGGATCAACGACAGAGAACAGATCTTGTAATTTGTTACATTTAAAATACTTCTTCTTCTTCTTCTTTTTCTTCTTCTTCTTCTTCTTCTTATTATTATTATTATTATTAAAAATTATTATTATTATTATTATTATTATTATTATTATTATTATTATTATTATTATTATTATTATTATTATCATCATCATTATTATTATTATTATTATTATTATTATTATTATTAATAGCACACTGGTGATTTTCGTGTTTGGAAAGCTAATTTATAAGAAAGCTATTCAATCGTTCTAAGCCATGAAAGCAACTTTTTTTTTTCAGGAGAGAGATTAAAACTGTTTCTTACTTTAAGAATTGTACCCCTACACTATGTGAATTTTCTTAGGGTTTTTTTTTTTCAACATTTAGAGTCCGAATTTTAAGAAAACGCTTCTCAAGCACATGCAAACAATACCATAGAATTAATTCATAAAACTGCAATATTTTTTTTATTTCATATTTTTGGGTTTAAAACAATTAAATAGCTTGCCGACGTAATGCAAGAATATTATTGATTTGACAGTCGATTGACCTCGGCTTTTTGCACCGTCTGCCCAAGACGGACAAAGATATCAAAAAACGAATTCAGTTATTTTTTATATAGCTTGCAAACATTTCCAGGGCCTTCCTTGGTCGGTCTGTTGCTACCATATGACCTGCGCCCAGCACAGTGAGATAACGGACGTTAGATTTGTAGTCCTGTCTAAAGCCACCGGCCTGTTGTGTGCCGTCCGCCGCAGTGTACAACCAACGCTTCCGATAACCGACTCTGCCGAGACCCAGCGAGTCCACAAACCACTCGTCTCCGAGATAGTTGCACATCATATCAGCGTCTCCGTTGTATACCATGACGCGAAACTCACCGGAGACAGTCAGCTTCTTGTAGAAGGTCGCCATTGTTTTGTAGATGGTCGTGTATTTCAAGTCACTGCAAACATCCCAATCTGGAAGAGTTGACGGGATATAAAGCGCTTCCCGCACGTCAAGCGTGTTCATGTAGGTAATTAGTGCTGTGTCGTTCTCGCAAAATATGTCATTGTCGACTTTATAACCGTCCGTCTGGCCGAAGAGTGGCCACCATGCCGGTTTCGACTTTCTGATTAGCTGGTTCATTTGTGTCACGCCACCCGCGCACTCAGCATAAACGTTATACGGGTTTATCCCTGAGTTGTATAGTGTATTGTAAATTGCATTGACGACTTTGCAACAGGTTAGGTTGCTAATTTGTTCGTAAAAATCACACTTGTCGATAGGAACACCATGGCAGCAATCTTGCAGAGCCTCGTCCCAAAGTGCAGGCCCTACCATACCATGGTAGTAGGTGAGATGAACATATGAATTAAAGTCCATCCTGTTATCAGTAACCCCGTTGCCAACTGCAAATCCTTTTAGATTCATGGATTGGTTCAAAGCCACTCTATACGCCAATGTTGGCACGTAGATTCCTCCATAACTCTCACCAGTGATATAAAAATCGTTCTTGTGGTATTCCGGGAACTTCTTGAAGAAACCGATCATGGCCACCAGGTTATTCAAAGAAGTGTCGTCGTCGTTTGTGGTATAGTTTTTGTCCTTGGAGTAAGAGTAGCCCACCCCGGCTGGGGCCTCTAGGTAGAGAACATTGGTCAAAGTGTTTCAGCTGAAAGGGTTTGGCTGTAGCGTTTTGCCGTCCGGCTGTACGGTAAACGGACCGTTCTCCGTGAGCAGACCAATCAGAGAGCTACAGCCGGGACCTCCATTAAGCCACAGCACAAGTGGGTCGTTAGCCGGGTCATTCTGAGACTCCACAAACCTGAGGGTTTAAGAAAAAAGTTGACACTCATTGAGGACGCTCCATTCAACATCACTTAAAGTCGCTCTGTTATGCCAAACCTTTAGGGCATTTAAAAAGGAAACGTTCTTTCAGATGTTGTAAATCGGTTTTCCATAATATGTGAAATTTAAAAAGACAAGCTACGACACACAGAAGAATAACGGCTTTTGGTCTGGTGGTCAGATGTGGCTATTACGACTTTAAAAAGTTAAAGAACCGCCCTGCCTTTCAGGGCCAACCCGGGTTTCAGGGGAAACAACATCCCTGCAGACAGAAAGAGACGCTTGATGAAAACCTCTCCCCAGAATACATCTTCTCCATGCGACGGTACGTGTCGTTACACTGGTGTATGGGGAGATTCATTTTTATCGATGATGTAAATGTTAGGCTTTGTGAAAAATAATTGAGTTCGAAGCCTGAGTGTAGACGTAGGCCAACAAATGTAGCTTTCGTCACAGCTCCTCGATCTCCTGATTATATGACAAGTAAAATTGTAAGGAATTTCTGCTCTTACTTTATAACTCGTCTAATGAGATGCAACGTTATTGTGAGGGGAGATCGGAGTCGATGTTGCAACAAGAATGTGCCTTGGTCTGATGTTGTCATGACGTTTTGTCTTTATTAGATACCTGTAAGAATCTTCATGGATCATCATAATAAACAACGCTCTATATATTAGTACATAACTTACATGCAAAAGACGCGAGGAGCAGTGTAAGCCACTCCTATTGGTTTGAATAATAATAAAATATAAGCATCACTGATTGCAAAAAACAGAGTTAAAAAACAATTTTTAAAACTATGTGGTTTTGGGGTTGGACACATCTACTTGTTGCCACTTAAATTTCTTAATATGTGTATTGCAAGGGTCATAAAAATGTCACTAAAACAAACCAAACAAAAAACACATAGCTTCCCCTCGCGTCACAACTGCTGTGGACAATCTGAGGACCATTCTAATGATGTTGATGATTTATTTTGTTTGTTTTATTAAAGCAAAGCATATCTACACAATAACTGCCATTAAGTGCAGAGAAAAGAGGAAGACAGATAGACAGAAACAACATTGGGAAAGAAAAGGAATATGACCTACCACAACCAGTGGCGTCCTCTAACCACACGCACGTGTGCCCATGGTGGCGTTAAATGATTGCAATAAATGAACTTGCAAATTGTTCTGCTCTTTGGTCACGTAACCAAATATAAAACTGGAGAAGGCCTGTTTTTTTATGACAGTGGGGTGCCTAGTGGTTAGGCTCTCGGACCCGCAACCGTAAGGTCGTGGGTTCGAATCCCGTCAAGGGCCCGACGTTGTGTCCTTGGGAAAGGCACTTTACACGAATTTTCCTCACTTCACCCAGGTGGGAATGGGTACCCGGCTATAGACAGCGAAAGATCTTGTCAGTTTGTTAGTGTTTGAGCGCTTAATCGGCTGCTTGCACTGTATGCTTCCAGGGAAGCTGAGAATGTTTCGGAGTGTTCTATGGTCTGCTGGGGTAATAATATAGTGTAAAGCGCATAGAGCCTGCTGCTGAGCGGGGATATTGGCTATACAAATGCTACCTATTATTATTATTAGAACTAAAACATAACAGTTATAATATTAATGACCTTTATTGTATCTATGTGCATCTCTATACTTAAACTAAAGCTTTCTGTTACATTCGAATTTAATATTCTTGAATTAAAAGATGCCCTTTATTTCGTTTTATTTGTTTTAAATAAAACTCCAGCGCTTTGACGTCACATGTAGGGGACCCGAGTTCGATTCACGTGTGAATAGAATCTTCATCGAGCATTTTGATCTTTCTGGTTGATTCAGGTTTGGCCCTGATAAGCAGGGTGGAAGCCCACCCCCTAAATGGTCTTTTTTTTGAAAGTCTATACAACTCACCAATAATGCAATTTTTTGGTCCCCAAACCATCGAGAAAGCCGGAGTACTGTTTAAACTTTGGCAGCTGTGCGAGACCAGGAAGGTGCTTTATCTGGTCACCGGGCGGTGCACAGGACACAAGTGATGACGTCACAACCGTCAAAAACATCACAAAATCCGTAGCACGCCCCAACATTGTATTGTTTGTGGCTAACTACTTGCCTAAGAGCAACGACAAAAAATACCAACTGCCTACAATCTAGGTCCAACGCTGCACTGAAATAAGGCTTAGCTGAAAGTGTTGAAAATATTATTTTTTTAAAAATGAAGGCTCATATAGACCAACATAGTGCAAACGCTGTCTTCCTATCTATTGTGACAGGTCACCACCTACCGACTGCGAACAAATGTGTCATAAATAGGTCTATTGTTGCACCGTGATGTCCGCCGACTGCAACCGCTTATGTGATTGAATACTGATTTAAAAAACAAAAATTAAAAAGAGAAGCTCATTTTTCTGTTTTATTGTCCACCAGAATCCCTAAAATACTTGAGTTTATTGTTTTCATTTTACATTATTATAGTACTACCAATTTCAATTAGATCTACGTGTTTGAATAACATAAACTAACAGGAAAAAGGTGATTGATTTATTAATTTGGTTTATATGCGGCCAAAGTCGGATACCGACGATATACGACTAGTTATCACCTGCACAATGTTTATATTAGTGTAACGCTTTACTTTGTTCTTTGGTAAGCGCAATAAAGTCGTATTTGTAGAGTGTGGTGCTATTTTTTTTATCTTACTGAGGAAGATACTTGAACTAATGATGATGATGATGATGATGATGATGATGATGATGATGATGATGATGATGATGATGATGATGATGATGATGATGATGATGATGATGATGATGATGATGATGATATCAATAACAGTAACAATAATAATAACAACAACAATAATAATAATTCTTATTATTATTATCATTATTATTATTATTATTATTATTATTATTATTATTATTATTTTAGTAGTAGTAGTAGTAGTAGTAGTAGTAGTAGTAGTAGTAGTAGTAGTAGTAGTAGTAGTAGTAGTAGTAGTAGTAGTAGTAGTAGTAGTAGTAGTAGTAGTAGTAGTAGTAGTAGTAGTAGTAGTAGTAGTAGTAGTATTACTATTATTATTAGTAGTAGTATTAGTAGTAGTATTATTATAATTTTATCATTGCGTTGATATAGCGCAAATCCAGGCAAATGCCCTATGTGCATTACTGCTATTATTACCCCAGCAAACCCTTGAACGCGACTGAGAAACATTCTCAGCTTCTGCGAAAGCATACAACGCAAGGTGCGGATTACACATGCTCAAAAACTAACAGATCTTTCGCTGTCTATAGCCGGGTACCTATTCCAACCTGAGTGAAGTGAGGAAAGTTCGTGTAAAGTACCTTTCCAAGGACACAACATCGGGTCCTTGCCGGGATTCGAACTTGTGACCTTACGGTTGCGAGTCCTATTGCCTAAGATCTTAGGTCGGTTTCAGCAGACTGATGACAGGGTTCTATGGATTTTTGAAGGCATCTAAATCGAGATATCACGCCCCAATATCAGTTTATTATCAAACGTTGAATAACAAAAGTGCCTGTAACATAGAGTTATCTTCTTTTTATTGTCAGTGTCCTGTCAATTTGGACAAACATTCATTACACACACGTCTGCCTTAATCTTCATACTTATCTCAAGACTTACTCATACTCACTCTGTGAGTGTGAACTCTCTATGGATTTTTTTTTCTGTGGCTATTCTTGATTTAAACTCATATATATGGGGTGGGGTTGGGGGTGGGGTGGGGTGGAATTGGGATGCGGGAGGAGAGAGAGGGTAGGTGGTTGGGAGGTTCCATTGACACTAGTATCTTTTCATACTTCTTCTTAAAGGTACTATACTATAGGCCCAGGACACTTTGATTCGGTCAATAAGAAATAAACCGCCCCGTAGATAAAGCGCTGATGGAAAATAAGTTGTTTTGTGGGAGTTTCTTTTTGTTTTGTTTTTAAAGCTTATGTGTCTCTATCTATTAGGGGGTGGGGGGAGGGGGGGTACACCTCAAAAGTCCCGATTCGACTCAAAACTATGGATTTTAAGTTGTAGGCATTTTAGCTTCTTCAGCCTCTCTTACAACTGTAAATTTCTTTTCATAAAAATCCCCTAAAGCTTTATTTCTTCCCATATCGGGCATGTTTGTCACAACCATTTCTTCATAAAGACAATCTTTTATTTGTTCTGTTGCCCGTTTTCTCGAAACATGCTTTTTTATATACTTTTAAAAATTACTCCACCATTCTTCAAGAAATGTTCACAAAATGATGGAAAGATGTAATACTAAACATCTGTGTGATGAATTGTAGGGAATAGTCTTTTGTTGGTGGTGTTTGCAATATGGATTTTCACGTGTTTTTTTTTGCTAACGTGAATACTATCTCAGGAAAAATTCATAAAAATGCTTCTAGTACGTTTAGGAAAAAAGGCACCACACACATTTGTAGAACTATTGTTTCCTAAGACGCGTGCAAAAAAAACCCCAACAATTTATTTTGATGAAAAATAAGTGCGGTATTAATTATGTAAGACATGTCAACAAAATCCAACATGGCCGCCGTATCCATGGAAATGAAACATTTTTTCTCAAATGTGATTGCTGATTTTAAAACTCTTTACTATGTTTGTTATATGTGTGAAATTTGGTAACATTTGATCTGCTAATAATAAGCGAGATAACCTTCAGCTGTAGCTCCTCCTTAATACATTTATTTGTAGATCTGGTTGTAGAAAGTGCGCTGTGTTATTTCCTTTTAGTAATCTACATGTAGATATCTAGATATAGAACGCCACGGCGTCCATGTAAAAATAAAAAAATCAACAAGAGCCAAGCCTCGCGTATTGCGTATGAGAGAGAGAAAACATGCCCAGCCCATTGCTTTAGCATGAACTCCTTCACACAGCTGGCCGACTCCAATATGGCGGACGCCGCTATCGAATGGGGCCATCGCGCAGCAAGACGAGAGAGAGGCGTTGTGCATCTAGCCTAATAGCGTAAATCCATGGTCTGTTATCAGTTATGAACACTGATAAGTGTGATAAGTCGGGAGCGGCATGTCGAGTTCATTTAGTTTTGTTTCAAGACATTTTTTAAAAAATTACTTTTTAAAGTGTATGTGTGTGGTAAGGGTGGGATTTTTAAATTTAAAAAAAAAAAACATTTTTTTTTTTGGGGGGGGGGGCTCTGTTGCTTGCCAACCTGACAAATTGGTAACTTTGGTGTGTGTGTGGGGGGGGGGGGTGGAGATCAGCTGATAAATAAAAGGTATTTATATAATAAAGTTTAATGTCCGGTGAAGGTGTGCTGTACGGGAATTCCAGCCACTTTCTGATTGCAAAATTGGCAATGACTGTTAAAGCAGATTAACAAGCACTGCGGTCTATAAGGAAATGATAAATATTCGAAAATATATGTCCTCTTGTTTACAAATTAATTTGTTTGAAGTTCATAGGATTGCAAGAGAAAATTATGTTAAACCAAAATCGAATTTCAAAGGACCACTCGTGGGTATGACTCAGGGAAAAGTTATCTGTTTGAAAACTACGAATGAACGCTCTTCAGATGAAAAACTCTCAAATTATCAAGGTCTATAAAAATGTTGTCCTTTTTTTCTACTGTCATCATGGCAGTCATGTGGGTGTAGAATAAGGATACTTTATCATGCATAGAGAAAACGAGCAGCTACTTCAGTTGAAGTTGACGCTTTATTCGACTCGACGATACTTACAAACCTCTTCAGTTACAAGCTACCACACTTTCTAAAACGCAAAATAATGGTTCTACGACGTGTTGGAAATCGAAGTCAAACTCAAATAACATTTTTTTCGAAGAATATATCTGATGGGATTATTCGGTTCAATGATTAAATTCAATGTGGCAAATAGTTTGCACATCTATTTCGCCAGTAATCGCTGTAAATGTATGATACAACGATATGGTAAATGCCCGATTATGGAGTTGTCCCACAGGTTAGATGTGGATCTAGTTTGAGAACTTTGGTACAGATAAACACCTCATCACGAACTTGCTACACACCTAGTGTTTTCTGTTTTGATATTTTTTAAAGTGTCATGATAGTTTCGAGTTTAGGCTAAGTGGACCACACATGACACAGGCCGTCCTCAAATCTCAACCTCAATCGGACTGGGCCGACCTCCAACCTCCAGACCGAAATCAAAACACATCCTCGGCCTGTGCAAGGACTGAACAAGGCCTGTCTGAATTCAGATCTGTCCTCGCCTGAATTTTCCATGGGGTCAGTATGCTAAGTTAGTAAGTGTCTTGATGAAAGAAAATGGCTGCGTGGTCAAGAGACACGTTTTCGACTTCATTGAATTATTGTTATACAAAAATCATCAATGCGTTTTGAAAATTAAGTGCAAAGTAACAGACAACACAAGGACAAAGCTCACGAGGAGCTCGTTAGTTTCGCGAAAAACTTTGACGCAAATGCCGATAGGAAGAATGCCATTACAAAAATAAGGTAGTTTGAAGAATATACCATTCCATCTATTCACGAAGGAAGTTGATGTGTGTCTGTTTAGACCTATGGAGAAGTTACTTTTTGGACCAAAGCCTTTTTTTGGGGGGGGGGGGTTCTTTTTCAAATATAGACATATCGCTGGACCTGCCAACGAAAGTTTAGCCTGGCAGTTTTGTTTGCACAGTCCTG
>NW_004798175.1:163966-166281 GCF_000002075.1 Aplysia californica
TGTGTGTGTGTGTGTGTGTGTGTGTGTGTGTGTGTGTGTGTGTGTGTGTGTGTGTGTGTGTGTGTGTGTGTATCTGGGTGGGTGGGTTGGGAGCAGGGGTAAAATCATTTTTTAAGAAGAATCCATGTACAACACTATGCTACTTACTGGTGCATAATAATCAGAGTAGACCGATTACGAGGGGAATTAAAGGGCCTATAATAAAATATTATAAAACCCACTTATTATGACAATTCCTGATGTTTTCCTTGAAAATCTGATACATACACAAGCCACCCTAACTTCCCAAGCCAACCCGACCCAACAGAACCGATTTATTAAATGGGTGTGCACAGCTTTAATCATAAATTCGTCGACACGCCAATTCGTCCTCGCCCGCGCTCACGTTCTCTTTCTTTGTTACTCTGATCGATCCAGAGACTCGTTCACCTGGATCATGCACTGTAATGGCCGCCATTTTTCGTTATTTAAAAAAAAAAAAGCTTCACTGCGTAGCGTGTACACCACTGGGCCCATAACTACACCAAAAAGATGAATGAACACGTTTAACAAAGCTCCAGACTCGCTATCAAGTCGAGCACACGCGGTGACTTCCCTTCCTTTTATTTACATGTATATTTTGGATTTAAAAATGCCCTGTATAGTGAACCGGAAATACTTCAGAGTGCATGATCTAGGATACTACACGTCTATGGGTCGATCTGAGTCATAGAATTCATGCATTCGTCATTGCCCTAGGTGGGGTAGATCTAGTAGCCTTTGCTGTGATCTGGTGACTTTAGTCAATTTTAGAATAGGTCTATACACAACTCCTAGCTAGCTGCTAGCTGGTCAACGTACTCGTTCCACTAGAGGGCTGTTTGAAGCTTGTCAGATTAAACACCCTTACGTAGGCGTAGAAAAGGATATAGATTTGAGCTGGTAGTGGTAGTGGCAGTGTTTTATTCTGTGAATGGCTTATCTTTAGGGTCGCCTTGCAAAGGCTACAGTGGTGCATACCAAGATCAATCAAATCCAGACACATCGAAAGAGGAGATGAAATCATTCAGCTCATGAAGACGTAATTCACTCACTGTGGATGCATTGCTTTTATTTTATTCTATTGTGTTAAATGATAGCTAGGAAACGGTAAGTGTGAAATGCTCGAGTAATATTGTCGATTGTAGGATACTAACTTTTATAGCGAAGTTGGTTTGCAAGGGCAATATTAAATTTCTATACACACTTTCTTTTTTCTGTGAGAAAATACTATCGTCGGTCGCCTGAAAACACTCTGAATTCCACACGGAGCAAATTGTACAGGGGAGGGGAAAAACTGACTGTATCTGATATTTTCCGGTCAAGACATAAACCAAATAGACAAAATCTATTCCAGTACATTTAAGGAATGATATTAAAGTACATTTTGTTTCAGCGTTGGGGGTCATTCTTTAAAAATAAAAGTGTGGGGATTCGCGATCTTCATTTTCAAATATCGCCAGAAGCGTTCGTGAATTTCACAATCTGTGGTGACTCTCGAGTTGTATTCTCGCTGTGGAGTTTTCTCTCATTCGAGGCCAAGGTTTGTTAAAAAATATTGTGAGGCATCGTGGTGAAAGCATGCATTCGTCAAAATAATGAAATCAATTAAAGAAATCTGCATTTTTATGGACGTTGGGCATTTTTTTCGAATGTTTTTTTTCTCTTCTTTTTTTTATATTGGCTCATCACCTTTTAAGTCCATTTAGAAATATATTTTTGTGTGGATTTTACTTAAAAGCATTGATCTGATAAGAGGCACAGAAATATAAACTTTCAGTTTCTGAGGACTCTCAGGCTAAGGAAGCTACTAAACTTTGGCAGTCAATTTCTCGAAAATTTTACCTCTGAAACCAGGCGACCCCGACCTTCTTCAATCGCAAATATTTCGACTTCTGTTCAACACAGATGGATTTTTTTTCACCAAAATGAAGGCAAATGAACAGGCTTTAAGGTGATATCCATAACTCAATATACCCAAACATTGACGAGCGCCTGATTCCACCGCGTCGTGACATATTATCATTGTATGCAATACAGTTAGAATAAGACGAAACAAGACCGATTTAGATCTAGATATAAGTGTAACAGTAATACACTGACTGATCCACAAGGCTACTTTTGATTTTACTTCTACAGAGAGACAAAGAGAGACACACACACAGAGAGAGAGAGAGAGAGAGAGAGAGAGAGAGAGAGAGAGAGAGGGAGAGGGAGAGAGAGATATATAGAAAGAGAAGGGGAGAGAGACAAAGAGATAGATAGGTAGATAGATAGAGATAGATAAATATATATAT
>NW_004798175.1:167987-170005 GCF_000002075.1 Aplysia californica
GAAGAAGAAGAAGAAGAAGAAGAAGAAGAAGAAGAAGAAGAAGAAGAAGAAGATCAAATAACAATAACTACAACAACAACATCAGCAACAATGATAGCTATAAAAACAAACCAAAAAACTATAAATTTAACGATAATTATAATTATAAAAACGACTACAATTATAGCAGCAAAGAGAGAATAGGAGGCCGGGGATTTTTGTTACTAATTTACTTTAGAACTTCTATATATCTATAATCCACTTCCGTCATTGTCTCCTCAGAGAGTCGGCCGGCACCATGCTCAAACAGACCTCCAACTTGTCTTCTCTCCTGATCGCCTCGCGGGTCTTCTCCTCGGCCTTGCTGTATACTATCATCGCAAGCACCAACCTCGTATCCAGACTTATATTCCAGCCCAATGACACCCAGATACTTGGCTTTTTCACAGCTATTCTGAGTTCGCTAATCGTTCTGGAGACGATTCTCTTCAAGTCTTATGACGCGTCTGAAATCATGATGCGCGCTTCCGCTGGCCTTCCATTCAGTCCTTTGACGCCATCTTCCATCAACCTCATGATGCAGAACCCTATCAATCTGTTTGTTTACGTGAGCTCTGTGGAGGAGTCTGTTACTGCTACTCATATCAAGAAAAATTATTCAGATTCGGATGTGCCTGCCACCATATTTCTTGTGGGAACGTGGGTTTGCACTGTGGCTTTCGGCTCCTCAGAAAATCTCGTGCACCGCAAAATTGGAGTTCCGTTCTTTCATGTCGGTCTTTGGCTCGTGACGTTTCTACGAAGTAGATATTCAGCGAACGAGGGGAAGGACTATGATTTTGAGTCGTTTCCTTCTTTGGACACTTTTGGATGGGTGGTTCTTTTATTCAGTATCATTTTACCTTTAGTGAGGTTAGAGAGAGAAGAATCTGACAACATTCTCCCAATCAGTGACCGACCGTTTCCTCAGCGCTTATGGCGTAGGATAAATACGCCATTTGTACAAGTACTGCTAAGATTGGCTTCCCTTGTTGTCATGGTAGCTGTCTCCACGTGGTGCTGGCAAACTGCCAAGCAGGAAATAGCTTCTGTGTGTGAAACTCCAGTGCCAGATTTTCACCTTCAGGTATGAGCTATTTATAACTCCAAAGTATGTCACAAGATGTTGTTTTGGTTGTTTCTTTAACGTCGGTGTTTTTACGCCCCATCGACAGTTCGGCTAAAACAGCACCTGGACATGGATGGCTGGTGCCTCTATAAATAAATTATTGACAGTCAGGTCAGTTAGGCAGGCTTCGACCCTGGCTGTCAGGATCAACCTACTCAGAGAAGGAAATGACGTCCGGACAGAAGACTGAGAGAAATGGTGGATAAAAATTCTCCCAACACGAGTTCCACCTTTGAATATTAGAGGACCAAAAGATTGATAGTTTGCGCCTCCATAAATAAATTACTTCAGGAAAAATTGGCCGAAAACGAAAAGCTATCTGTCATTAAAAGCGAGTGCCTCTGAAAATATTATAATTTTATCAAAAATGTTATTACTTGGTGTTAAGCCCATGGGGTAAAAAGCACTTAAAACATCATATAAACTGTATTATTATTAGCTCTCTGGTTCTGAACGGGCCAGGATGTTTGCAGAAGGTGTAACAGCAACTCGCGACCGCGAAGGGTAGAGGGTCATGACACGTCAAACTCTGAGTCAGAGATGACACCTCCAGGTACAAGTCCTGGTCAACTCTGGCATGCATTTAAAAAAAACAGCACCTAAATACAGACAAGTGATTCGGGAAAGAACTAGATGTAGATCTATTCCTTATTTTGATTTTGGATGCTATTTTGTTCTTGTCCTTTTTAAGGGGTGGGTTGTTTTGTTTTGGGAAGTGTTTTTAAGAGGGGGGGGGTTGTGGGTTTGTTTGTTTTTGTTTGTGCATTTTTTGGGTGGGGGTGGGGCTTTTTCTTTTGTTGGTGGGTTGTTGTTGTTATTGTTATTGGGTTTTTTTTGTTTGTTTGTTGTTGTTGTTGGGGGGTTGTTGTTG
>NW_004798175.1:172654-174099 GCF_000002075.1 Aplysia californica
CCCCATGAAACAACAAAAACGTAAACAAAAATCAAAACAAAAAGCAAAGCCAAAACAAAAGCCCAGAACCAAAAGACCAGCAATAAAAAAGAACAAAGAGATAAATAGCCATGTCATAAAAAAGGTAATAGTAATAATATGTTTCACGTTGAATGTTCAAACCATTCCTTTTTATATACAGAGGGAACCTGATATAACAGGGATGGTGGGACCATAGAAAAAGTCCTGTTATACCCGATCCCTGTTAAATAAAAAATGCAAGGGAAGTAAGCATTTGTGGACTAATCTAGTCATATTTATTCATGGGTAGTTTCCCTTGCCACAAGTACCCACGAACAGGGATTTTGGACATGTGGCAGGCCTGCACATGACACATTACGCGTGCATGTAGCTAGGCTTGCGGCTTGATCGAAGTCTGCAGCACACCGCAGCCCTCCCTCACTTCACCCGCTGCATGTGCTCACAGTGGCGTGGCTTGCGTGGGTTTGATCCATCACTGCGCTCTCTCTCTCTCTCTCTCTCTCTCTCTCTCTCTCTCTCTCTCTGTCTCTCTCTCTCTCTCTCTCTTTCTTACTTACTTTTTAGACATTGTTAACGAGCCTTTGTCTCTGCTATAACCGATTGGACTCCAATGAGGCCCTGTTATTACCGAGCTTTTAATAGAGACAAAGAGTAGGAAGAAACGGGGGTTTGAAAAATCCCTGTTATTGCCGGATCCCTGTTATTACCGGGCCTGTTATATTGTGTTTCCACTGCACGTTCCAAGTAGAGCAACAATTTCATAACATCGTCTTTATTAACTTTCAAGGTGAGTGTCAAAGTGCAAGTCGAGGCTGAGATTCCGCTGATAAGTATTTTCCTGAAACAAGTATAGTCGTGGGCAATGTTTCTAAGCTTCACCGCATTTATTTTGCTTTGTTCTGTTTTATTTTCATTTCCGTTTTCATTTACTATGATAATACGAGTAATATAATATGGCACCTTGTTCTCTCATGACAGAGTAGGCCTAACATTTTCTTCTCTACTTGGAAAACCATGCGCGGATACACGAATTGACTCCACCGTTGTGATTATTTTCATTTAATAAAGCTGAACAGGTCAAGTTGATCGATTCGTGGAATCGATAATCTTCTTGAGACTTTCACTCATGTTGTTCTCGCTCATTCATTCATTATTGATCTGAGCACGCGAAACTGATTCTGATATGGGACGGAAACTGCAGATGGAGTTCATTCGTGTGTGTTGTTTTTTTTATGTGTTTGTTTGTTTTTGTTTGTTTGTTTATTTGTTTATCAGTCTAAATTTTGTAACATATGTTTTGTTTGCTTGTTGATGTTACATGTACTACTCTTGCTATTGCTATTCTTAGGAGGAGGAGGAGGAGGAGGAGGAGTGAAAAGAGGGTGGGGGTATAAAGGGTGAAAAGGAGGGGTTTGGGGCGGGGG
>NW_004798175.1:179090-180835 GCF_000002075.1 Aplysia californica
TAGTTAGTATAGAACGAGTAAACATACCTATATAACTTGTTCGATCACTTTTAGAATGTCGGTGTGAAAATAAAAAGAAATATCGCTATGGGCACCTAACTTTGCATGGCACTCTAGTGGACCAGCGACGATACAATCATTTTTAGAATAAAATAATCTTGATTCAGTAAAAATGTTTCTTTATTATCCTTTGGGTGCACATACAAGATCAGTACAATGAATGATGTACAGTTTCCTACCTTACAAATTGCTCATTTTGAGACAATAATGAAGTATATTATTAAATAATGAATCCAGTCTTAACCACCTTCACAAGAGCCCTAACATCACCCACAGAATACGCCATCAGCACGCGTTGCATTGCATCAGTGTATGTTTGGTTATTTGGGGTTTTTTTTGCTCACAATGTTGCCAACAGGATCCAAAGCGTAAAGTGTAAGATTTCCTGACAAACACAACAACCAAGCATAATTTACACATTATACGTATAGCCAGGTGGGCATGTCCTAAGATCATGTGTCAGTGGCCATGCCTTCGCAGCGATTTAAGATCTTAATATTATTTATACGTTTAAATTCCCACCGAAGACAGCCTCGTCAATCTAACAATTAAAAAATCATACAAGGTCTTCTGACAGATGATGTTACACAATGAATTATGAAAAACTGATCCGGGACAGATACACACACAAAGATGTGGGAACAAAAGATGGAAAACTGATGAAGACAATCAACACCCTGCATCAGTAGAAGGAGGGTGTAGGCAATAAGATGTAAAAGCAGTCCATTTTGGAAGTGTGAAAAAGTTCTTTTTTTTTAGAAACTCGGTCACTCACTTTGTCTCCCTCGACCCTTTCCCCACCCCAACACGGAAAAAAAAACAACAGACAATGCCCCATAGTAATAGTAATATCTCTCTGTACATTTGTAGCCCACTTTTAAGTGCATTTATGTTTTCTACAACCGGTCAGTAGGTGCGGTATTGTGTGTACGTGTATGTTTTTGACTAAACAACGACAGCAGCAAAAAGAAAGCTTTAAAAAAATTCCGAAGTAACTGCTCAAAGTGAGCTCAACGTGTCATACTCTTTGAAGACGTACAGACTATAGTCAGAAAAACTACTTTTGCGAAGGACGCGCAGAGTGACAGTGCTGTTTCTAATCCTTCCAAAGATGGTGACAAAGCGAGCTGAGTGGGCCTACTCAGCCTTCCTGTCTTTACGTGGGTGACGTCACAGCTGCGAGCTCTTGTACTATTTATAACCTTTTTGGTTGCTGGATAAACAGTAAACAGGCAATCAAATGGTTGGCTAGAACTGATCTATCGTTTGGGTCTGGTTTGGCGTTGCTGCCGGCCTCGCCGACCCATCTCATCCCACAGACCTGGTGACACAGCTAGCCAGTTGAATCTGGAGTTGTTCAATCAGAACGCGGGCAGCGCGCAGTGTTGCGTTGTCAAGTTGAAAAACAATAAATGGAGCATGAGTCTGAAGATAGGGAAGCACAATGCGATTTATACGTGCTTGTCGGCTTTTTAAACTCTTAGTGTACTGTACGCCAGTTCAGCTAGCGAATGGCATCGCTCAGTTATTTACGGGGATCAAGGACTGGTGATGGGTCTCATTTAAATATTGAGAAATGCCTAAGCGTCTCAAACAGCTTCTCCCAATCCAGCCAACCGTACCTGCCCGTGGTGGTCCCTGTCCTCACTGACACGGCTCTGGCGAATGGCGAGTTGTTGGCGCCA
>NW_004798175.1:180935-183043 GCF_000002075.1 Aplysia californica
TTAACGCCTTTGATCAATTTTTTCCAGTAAAACCCAAACGAAAATGTGTATTTAAATGGATTAAAAGGTATGGAAGGAAAAGTAGAAAATTTGACCACAATGTTCCAGAGGTCAGAAAAATGCCTGTTGGTTTGATTATAATAACATCATTATGACGAGCGCCTGATTTCACCGTGATACCTCAAATATGAGGGGTGATGTAAAGACTTCCTGGCAGAAAACTCTGTTGTTTTGGACCACTCCAAGATAAAGAAAAAGAAGAACCTGTTGTTAAAGGTACCGAGGGGATAGTGAACTCTTGAAACAAATCCCAGCAAAGATAGAAACTGAGGCTCTCTTTTAGGTGAGGGGCATGGTGGGAGGGGGGGTGGAGGGGGTGGTTTGATCAATCTGTTGGTTGCTTTGTTTTTGTGTTCGTGTTTTTGATTTTGTTTTTTTGTTTTTTTTGCTTTTGATTTTGCTTTCTTCTGTTAGAGGTAAGTTGTCTATACATTTTTAGACGAATTTTTAAGACTATGAATGTTTGATTTTTTAAAAAAGAAATTCGTCATCAAGGAACCAAAAAAGCAACAACAACATAAACAAAACCGGACATTCCAACACCTTGGAGGGGGTGGGGAGGGGAGGAGGACTTCACAACTGATTTTGTGGGTCAGACTCGAAAGAGGTCATTTTGGAAACTACACGTACATATCTGTATTTTGGAAACTGCACGTACATATCTGTATTTTGGAAACTACACGTACATATCTGTATTTTGGGAGGATCAAGGACTGGTGATGGGTCTCATTTAAATATTGAGAAATGCCTAAGCGTCTCAAACAGCTTTTCCCAATCCAGCCAACCGTACCTGCCCGTGGTGGTCCCTGTCCTCACTGACACGGCTCTGGCGAATGGCGAGTTGTTGGCGCCAACAAACCAACCCCCCCCCCCCCCCCCCGTTTCCTAAAGGGGTTAAAACAACAGGATGGGAGCTAGGTGTGGCCCCACAAGGTACAGGAGGCAAACCCCAGGTAGACGCTATGCTCCTCACTAACACGCTCCTACTCTCCCTTGAGTGGGTGTCTAATCTGCCTAACACCTCTACTACTTTTATCAACACACCCTCTGTGGTTGAGAAGGTACCAGCCAGTTTGAGAGTGTCTTGGTGCAGGAGATGGACCGAGCAGAATGCCTGACTTGCTTTCTGGCCGTGAAACCTCTTCGTAAAGGCACAACGACCCAGGACGTGACGATCCAATGGCTTCCCCACTTGGCCAATACCTCATGAAAGAGTCGAAAACCTTAGCCAGTAGCCATTGGTGGCGGGGAATGGGCAACGTGAACCCTACCGGAACTACACGGTCACAGGGCAGTTAGGTCTTTCCAGTCTCTTGAAAACTCCTAGTACCCTCCTATCCCCGACATGAATGGCCTCTTCTCAGGGTGGGCAGACAGTCCACAGACACCCCAGTCCACAATGCCATGACCTGGATCGATAACAACTCAGTTATTTATAGGCATCATTCAATTAACGATACTCCAGCAAATCCTTTTCTACAATCGAATTGGAAGTTTATTGCACAGAGCATGCATGTTTGATGTTATCTTTATAGAAATAGGCTGAATAATAACGGAGTTATAAGGGTGTTAGTAATGCTGTAAAACTGGATAACAAAACTGCATGCGTGCAAACAGGAAATAATCTCCCTTGCACGATGAGTTAAAGCCAGCGACAAATTTTGCCAACATTTTGACCTAAAATTTTCCTACCGCCAACCAACGTGAAATTCCAAGCGAGACATTGAATAATAAAATTAACTGCCACTACCTGGGTGATCCCCATCGTCCACTCAATACACTGGTTTGTAGTGTCTTCCTTTAAATCAAAGTTGAAGACAATGTTTTTAATGAAAGTATGTATAATGCTTGAACTCTAGATCTGAAATATCTGTCAGTTTTTTGTTTGTTTGTTTTTGGGGGTTTTTTAAAGCATGTTGTAGTGGTACTGAGCTTTAGAGCTTGTTTGTGTTCTTGATTTTGTTTGGATGTATTATGCAAATGTTGGTCAGGTGGAGGATTGCTGCTTCAAAGGCGATGGCCTCAGACTCGTAATTTGTACAAGAAGT
>NW_004798175.1:183640-193712 GCF_000002075.1 Aplysia californica
AAGTTAGGTTATATTCCAAGGCAGAGCGTACATAGCCAACATATAGCTGTCTGAGTGCATCCTTGTCCGCTCCCCATGAAGTGCTAGTCAGTCGTCTGACAAGGTCAAGTCTCTTGTTGGCATTCGTCTTCAGGTTCCAGATATGGTTTTTGCATGAAAACTGTCGGCCCAGCTCTATCCCAAGGTAGGTCGGGTTTTCAACTTTTTTCTAGTTTGTTTCCTGAAAGTGAGATGGTGAGATTTTGCTTTGCAACTGTGTGGCTTTTTGTAAAGACGGTGTAGATTGTCTTGGTGCAATTTGCTTTTAGTTTCCACTTGCAGCAGTAGTTGTTGAATCTATCTAGATCCTCATTTATAGGCCGTGCACTGATGCCAGCTTGTTTACTTGTATGCCAGATGGCTAGGTCGTCGGCATATAGGGCCTTCTCCTTGTGGCGCGTTATGGATTCATTTATTATTATATATATTATTATTCCTGAACCAGTTTTGGGGCTATTACACAGTAACTGACTGGACATTTGGACTGTAATATTTTTTTCTTACAGTGGTAACACTTATTCTATATCAATTAATTTATTTCAACTTTTATTAATCAGAACATTTGAAAGACATGCATAATAACAAGCGTATTAAATGCGGTTATTTGAGAATAAAAATCCTTTATGCAAATTCTGTGACGTGTTTAGTTGTGTTAACTGACGGAATAAATAAGGTGTTTTTTCTGTCCCATCAGTTACCGTTGAATAACCCTTCAGTCAATCTCCCGTTGAAAATCACAAGGTCAGTGCCGTTAGTCTTTATAAACATTAACGTTTTATGAATTTGGATACTGGAGTGCTCAACTTGTGATGGAATTTGTGTGAGAAAAAATAATATTAAATAGCTAATAGACTCAATGTTTACACCTCGTTTTCTACAGAGCATCCCATTCTGTCAAGACGCATAGAAATTGGCCATGCTCTACTGAAAACATATGCACTGTGAGTTTAAGTAAATAGAAGCGCATCAACACAACAACGATTAATAAAAATAAAAAATAATAAATTACACTTTTATTTGTCCCAGAAGGGCACTTTGTTTTACAATGGCAAACATACATACATAAATACATAATTATAAATACGTACATACACAAATACATACATGCATAAATACATACATAAATACACACTGTTACACAAATACAGAACAGTTTACAAACAATGCCACTGCCGGTCGCCACTTGATCTAAGGAAGGGAACAACAAGTGAGACAGACTGACAGAAAAAGTAGAATAAAATAAAGGAAGTAGAAGCTTCCTGTGGTGCCCTCCAACCGCTCGCCAACATGTAACGTTGTTGGTTGATAAGAGGTAATTGTTATGACGCTGGCTGCAGTCCAACTCGTTAATAACCTTTTATGATAACAAAGTCATCAATCGATAATGACCTCTATGTGTGTGATATTTTTTTTTCTTTCTTTTTATGTGGGGAGGGGGTAGTCTTACCTTTAATGATTGAAAATATCAGTGACACACAGCCTAAATACTTTACAGTCTGGTCTCTCTATGCGAGAAGAGTGGGAAACAGGCATGCGCCTCCCCCCCCCCCCCCCCCCCCCTCCCCACACACACACGCACACAACTTCCTATTAGGGACAGCCTGGAGGGAGTTAGGTTGGGCGAAAAAAAGCTAAAAAGAAAAAAAATATAGAATAATACATCTATAATAACAAATAGATCTAACCCTTGCTATCTTTTTCCTCTGTTCGTTTCTTCTTTTTGTTGACCTTTCTTTGTATCTGCTAACATACTCTTAGTCAGTGAGTGTATGATACGAATAGCATCATTAACATGGCTCTTGGAAAAAAAAACACGAGACCAAAAAAAAAAAGAAGAAAGAACACTTTGTCGTAATAACAGTGACAGACAAAACAGTAGACCCGGAGCCTTTACCATGATATGATAATTACACTTTTCTCGGGGCCACAGGAATGCAGAACACTGGCTGTCTCAGGATAACGTTATTTAACTACAACATGCAAAAGTAGCATGTTGTACATAATTACAATACAAGTAATTAAAGTCGCATTTTAGAGATACATGGCCCTGTAAATGTAAGAGAATGTGTATATAAGGCAGGGTCTCACAATTAAACGTCCGTCTCCAATTAGACTGAGCCACGTGTATAGTGCGCCTTTAAAGCTCACTCAAAAATTGCTGTAGTTCGAAAAAAAAAAACCCTTGTAATAATCATAACACGCTTGAAAAGATTAATTAAGAGAGACGAAAGAAACGACTCAGGTAAAGCAAAGACCTTGTATTATTTTTTCCTTGTTAGATTCACGTGGCTGTCTTCGTTGGGAATTTAAACGTGTTCATATTCGAGAGCAAGAGAGACAGAGAGAGAGAGAGAGAGAGAGAGAGAGAGAGAGAGAGAGAGAGAGAGAGAGGGAGAGAGAGAGAGAGAGAGAGAGAGAGAGAGAGAGAGAGAACGCAAATATATTTCTCGAGCACGGTGTTTGATTTCTTCTTTTTTTGCATGTTAATCTCTTTGATGTTGCTTGGTTGAATTTACTTTGTTTGAAGTTTTATTAAAATGGGTGCACAAATTATGAAGTTATTGACCCTTAAATGGGTCCTAATTTCGGCACCCGGTATTATAACTTCTTCTTTTTTTTATATATCTATTCCTCAAGTACACTTTGTTAGAACTTTGCCTTCTATACTACCCTTTTCCTTTTCTTCCCGGCCCCTGATTAATTTGCAACTCAAATTACATCAGCAAAAGTCTCTCAAAGATTGTGTGCTTTGATTCATAAGCAAGCATGATGTTAAAGAAATGCAGTGGTGTGTACAGCTGTTGAACGGCCCAGGAAAAGAAAACGTTTTTCCTTTTTAAAAATATTTTAGTTGGTTTTGGGGGGGTTTTTAAACTAAAAGTTACTTATCGGATATCATGTTAATAATGCCTCTATATTATAGGCTAATTTATAACATGTATCTCTTTTTAATTAATAATTATTATTCTAATTGTCTCTACTTTCGCTTGGAACGCAATCCTCCCTTTCTGCTTGAGTTACTTCCCCTAGGTAAGGCACAGCACTGTGTTCAGCACAGGCCTCAACCAACGCTAGATGCAATTTAATCACTTCACTGCCATGCCTACTCTCCAACCAAATCAAAGAGCACAAGACATTCTCGGGCCTGACAGTGAAGGAGTTAATACAGGGATACAAACTACACAACTGACAACGATAACGGTTTTCCATTCTCTGAGGCGAGTCACGAAAAATTATACCCGTGGATACATACCAAGCATTTACCCGGCGTTCTACCACTCTTTGCTACTGACTTGCTCACTCTTCCCCCACAAAATCAGATCGCGGTTCAACCACCCGGATTTCTTCTTCGTGTGCGAGGTGTTGGATTATTTGAGTGTCGGTTTCGTTCTTTATTAGCTCCTGTAGGTAAAAAATGTCATCCTACTAAAGTTATACCCCCCTTTTTCCTCTCCCTAGCTCAGACAACGATTCGGCAGATTTCAATTTGGATTATTCGTGTGTCTACGAAGACGAAGCAAGTTCGAAGGACTATCGCAACGAAAATGTTCAGAGATATCGGCCATAAAGAAAAGTCAGTGAACTGTATCGAACGTAAGAGATGTGTACGAAAATAGAAACACCAGGATTGCCAGCTACTATGAGTGTGAGCGCTTTGATTCCGCTGCTCTTTCTTTGTTCAGGTAAGTTCTCATGGATAACAGTTCAGGCTTATTCTCAATGTAAAGAGGATTCTAATCTTTCTCTTGGATCGACTGAAAAACACAGAACAACACAAAACAAAAACCACGACAATAACGACCCCACACCTTGTTCTGTGAGTACGTTTGCATACAATATATGTGTTGTTGTTTTTTTAATATTACTTTTTTTTTAAAAAAATTTTAAAATATAATAATATAAATAAATAAATAGCATATATGTGGCTCTCATGGCCAAGAGGTTAAGGTGTTCGTCTTTCATTCGAATCCGGGAAGCGACCCAAAAAAATGTTCTCCAAAATTGTCTCCTTTCACCTACTTTCCTGTTCTCTAGCAATGTTCTGTTGTCTGCTTTCGTCTTTACTTTCTGTCCCCACCCCCTCACCTCCTTTGCCCTCTCGTCTGGGCTCCTGACTCTTTCTGCTGTCTTTTTACTGCTACTCCTTGTCTCCTTCTTACTGCTGTCTTTCAGCCATATGCCTGATCTCTTCTGGAAGGGAAGATCTACACCTAGCCTCCTCGGACAATGGCGAAAAATCTCGGAGGTCCCGTGTGCAAGTCGCGCACGTTAAAGGTCCTTGGTGGTCTAAAATCGATAAGAGTAGGCTTCAGCCGCCATACGGTCAAAATTCAAAATTTTCTACCAACCAAAAATGTTTAATGTGTCCAGCGCGCTCACAAGACTTGAGCGCTCATTTGGTTTATCGGGTACTGTGCTTTCATGGTTTAAGTCATATTTACTAGAAAGAGTTCAGTTAGTGCAAGTTAAAAATAGCTTTTCAAATCAGGTCAGGCTCGATTATGGAGTCCCACAGGGGTCCGTTCTTGGACCAGTGCTCTGTACACTATATACACAGCCCTTAGCAAGCATTTTACAAAATCGTGGATTGAATTATAATTTTTATGCCGATGATTCCCAAATGTATGTTAATGGCACCATTCAAGATCTGCCAAACATGAATTCTATCACTAAACAATGTTTTCATGAAATTAAAAAGTGGATAACAGTAAACAAATTGAAACAAAACGAAGAAAAGACAGACATCATTCTTATAAAAAATCCACGATTAAATAAAGATCTGGAAAGTGTCAACTTTGATTTATATGGGCATATGACATCTAGTAAAGAAGTTGTCAGGAATCTCGGTGTATATATTGACCACCACTTATCAATGGGCTCGTTTGTAGGATCTCTGTCCCAATCCCATTATTTTCAGCTGAGAAGGATAAGCCTAGTTCGAAAGTTCTTAAACGAAAAGACCACAAAAATACTGGTAACATCTCTTATCCTATCTAGATTAGAATATTATAACTCACTCCTACCAGGTCTGAACAACAAATGATTGAATCGCTTACAAGTAATTCAAAACAATGCCGCTAGACTGATAACAAGATCTAAAAAACGAGACCGTGTCACACCATTATTAAAAGAACTGCATTGGCTCCCTGTAAAGGAAGCCAGGGAGAAACCTAAGATCATCAAACGATAATACCCTACTTGTGACACCTGTAAAACCATACAAATCATATGGATAGAGATCTTTCTCATATCTTGGTCCATTTATGTGGAACAGATTACCAATGAAACTAAGACAAAGAAAAACACTTGATAGCTTCAAAAGACATCTTAAACATTTTCTGTTCCTACAGGCCTATCCTTCATAAGCTTTTAACGTTATTTTTCATTATAGTTGTTCTGTTCCTATGTCTAGATAAAAATAGTCTCTCTCTCTATCTCTCTCTCTCTCTCTCTCTCTCTCTCTCTCTCTCTCTCTCTCTCTCTCTGTGTTTGTACGTGTGTGTGTGTGTGTGTGTGTACGTGTGTGTGTGTGTGTGTACGTGTGTGTGTGTGTGTGTGTGTGTGTGTGTGTGTGTGTGTGTGTGTGTGTGTGTGTGTGTGTGCATTAATGTATATTGCATCAGAAGAAAGGAAGTAGTAGGAACGGTTTTTGAAAAATGGGTATTCCAATGTAAAGCGCATTGAGCTACTTTTTTGGAAATACGCGATATAAATGTTATATATTTTTATTTTTATTATATGACCCTATGCACATGCGAAAAAAAAAAGAAACAAATAGCACAATATATATATATATATATATATATATATATATATATATATATATATATATATATATATATATATATATATATATATATATATATATATATAATATATATGTGTGTGTGTGTGTGTATGTATATATATATATGTGTGTGAGGCAACGTGGTGGAATCAGGCTCTCGTCAATTTTGGGGCTTGTAGAGTTATTGGCATCATCTTAAAGCTTGTTCATTTGGCTTTATTTGGATGGAAAAAAATTCCATTAATCTTGAATACAAGTTGAGGTATGTGCGAATGAAGGAGGTGGGGTCACCTGTTTTCAGAGGTAAAATTAGTGAGAAAATGGCCTCCAAAGATGAGTTATTTCCTTATCTTAATCGTCCGTGGTAACTGAAAATTTACATTTTTTGTGCCTTTAATCAACGTTTTTCAGAAAAATCCACCAAAAAATTACTTATTTAATGGGCATGAAAGGTGTCGAGCTAAAAAAACAAAAAATTGATAAAAATTCACAAACCTGTGGAAAAATGCAAGTTTCTTCACTTTGAATATTTTGACGAGAGCCTGATTCCACCACGCTGCCTCACATATGTGTGTGTGTTTGTGTGTATGCGTGTGTGTGCGTGTGTGTGTGAGTATATATATGTGTCTGTGTGTGTGTGTGTGTGTGTGTGTGTGTGTGTGTGTGTGTGTGTGTGTGTGTGTGTGTGTGTGTGTGTGTGCGTGTGTTATTATCATTGTAATTATTATTCAGCGTTTTCAGACGGGTGACAGTAAGAGACCAGGATAACATTATTATAGTGGTTTTGTTTTTGTTTGCTTTCTTTCTTTCTTTTTTTAACATACCAGCAGAAAAAAAGTGTTTTTGATCGTCCCTGTAAGAACAAAAGAAAAAGGAGATACACGAATCCGTATTATATCATGTCTACGAACTTATCATTTCTCTGTTTTACTTGGTCTCGCTTTTGATTCGGCCCCTCCCCTCCCCATCCCATAAAAAAAGCCCAATAGGGCTGGTGAGTAAAGTAAAATTCAAGTGAAAGACTATAAAAGAAAAAGCAATTCACAGCTAGATTTTTTGAGAGTGTTAAAGTAAAAACTAAATGAAAGTCTAAATATAGAAAGCTGATGCTAGAACTAAAACAGCGCCATAACATACACTTTAAAACCTGTTTCATTAATTTGTAAATGGTTCGCTTGTGAGTGGGGCCAATGAATTTATCGTTTGAAT
This sequence comes from Aplysia californica, assembly GCF_000002075.1. Taxonomy (NCBI): domain Eukaryota; kingdom Metazoa; phylum Mollusca; class Gastropoda; order Aplysiida; family Aplysiidae; genus Aplysia; species Aplysia californica. The sequence continues at coordinate 190,677 of NW_004798175.1, forward strand.
TTACATGTACATATTATACTTTATTTCATGTTTCCATCGGTGTTCATTTAGTAGTGTTGAGAATGGCTGTACCCGTGGAATATTATACGGTCTTTATGGGCACCATGTTAGCTCTGTTGGCATCATGGTAAACTACCATGCTGGATTTTTTCCCCTTTTAGTAAGAGTATTACAGCACTTGCAGCACAGTTAAGTGCCGAAGGGTAGAAGTTTAGCAAGATAATAATAAACACAAAAAGAAGGAGGAGCGATATGGAAGATAGATGTATTATTGGAAAGAAGGAGCAAACCACTCCAGATCGCGCACCAACCAACACCTGGTCTTGGTTTGAATTCTCAGATGGCCATATGAAAATATGGGTTATTCGAGGATCCTTTATGGTTGTTATTTCGCTCTCCTAACTAAGCCTAAAGCTTATCGGAAACAGACGTTGATGTTGTTGTTATAAATGTGTTGATAATGCCCTGTCTCTCATGTGTTCCTTCACTTTTGTAAAAGATGTTGGTAAAGATCCAATTGAGGTCTCCTCATAAAAGCGTCTTTCGCGCATGAAGCCACGCTGTTCCTTGTACCACCCTTGAGCAACTAATCAGGGTAGCAAAACAAAATGAAACTTCTATGGTAACTAAGGTGGGGGGGGGGAGAGATAACAGCCAGCCAAAGAGCAGAAATCGCGGCATTCTAGAGTTTTGTTGTTGATTGTTTATGTAAGTAATATACGGCGCTCGCAGTTCTGCTTAAGTCATATGAGTTCATGGGACATGTAAACATTTTCAGTTGGTAGGAAATTTTGAATTTTGCCTGGATGGCGACCGAAGCCACTCTTATCGACTTTGGACCACCAAGGGATCTTTAACACGCGCAACTTGCATACGGAACCTCAGAGTTTTTCGCCCTTATCTGAGACGGCTAGGTGTTAGATCTTACTTACCATAAGATCAGGTGTGGCTGATAGACAGCAGTAAGGAGCCAAGGAGTAGCAGTAGAAAGAATCAGGAGCCCAGAGGATGGGGGGAAATGGGGAGAGGGACAGAACAGAAAATAGTTAGGGAGCAGAAAAGGAGGTAAAAGGAGGTGAAAGGAGGAAATTTCAGAAAAGAAAAGTTTCCGTCGCTCTCAGGTTGCGAACCCGATACCTATTGAGTGAGAGACGAACACCGTAACTTCTAGACTACTAGAACCCCCGACACTCGGAGAGGGTCAAGTAAGTTCCTAATGGAAAACTCAGCTAGTCCTTTAGCGCAGCTCTGAAACCAAACCGACTGGCGTCTGTGTTGTAGCGTTATAAGCGGTTCGCATTGGAGGGTCGGTTTGATTCGGTTTCTGACGGCCTCAGTGCACACTGTCAATAAACCCCAGCCTCAAGCCTGAAACCCATCGCTCGAGTTGCAGCCTTGAAAACAAACACATTTGCTTTTGAAGGTCATCATCGGTTTCTTTCGGTTTGTGACACGGTGGTAGCTTTTGTTCCTCCCCCCCCCCCCCCCCCTTAAGGAGGAAGATCGGGCTAATCTCAACAACTAAATCGATCCATATCGAACAAATCTTGCCAACGTGCACCGCCGCATATTTAGCCTTTACACCGTAACACGTATAATAAGTGATTCTTTTTTTTAACAGAGTTTCTCCGAGCGCCTCCTTCTTACCTGGTGGAATGCTTTATTTCTCCCAGTCAGTATAGGCCCTGGCAGAGAGCGTCGAAACAACCTGCCACATAAATTATCTAAAATGTGTCAATGGTCATGTGAAACACATAATTTGTTTTGTTTTTCTTATAACAGTAATTGGCGTGGCAGCAGGAACAGACGCTGCCCGAGACATGAAGCGTTTGTTGGATGATCTGTTCAAATCCTACAGCCCATTAGTGAGACCAGCGCTGTCTTATGATAAACCGACCTACGTAACGGTGCAGCTTTTTCTTCATGCCATTCACGGACTGGTATGTCTAAACTATGTTGTTGGTGGTGGTGATGGTGGTGGTAGTGTAGTAATGATGGTGGTGATGATGGTGATGATGATGATGATGGTGATGATGGTGATGATGGTGACGGTGGTGGGATGGAAATTGTGGTGATAGTGGCGGTGGTGTTGGTAGCATTGTTAAATTAAATAAGTGATCATAGTGACGTCATTATCATGGAGTGCCAGATCTGAAATAGACATTTACAATCATGGATCTCCTCTCATTTCTCCGCTACAATGCTCTGAATAAGCCTAAACATGTATTGTTCTGTTCTGTTCCCGTTATCTATTAGGTCAAGTTCACTAAGTACATTTGTGGGTGGTCTGTGGCTGCTCTGGTATGATTTGTTATTTCTTTCCTGTTAAATAGTTATCATCCTTATCTCTCCTCATTTCTTGTGTTTGTTACTCCCTTGTAACACGTCCAATCTGTGGAACTTATATGACCTAATTGTGATGCAAGTGCAGTAAAACGCTTGCTTAAACAAAGTAAGTTGTTCTTGCTCTTCCCCTGTCTTAGTTGCCTTCTGTATTACAGTGTGAGAGCAATGTATTCAAGTCCCTTATGTCTATTGAAGTGCTCCAGAAACTTCGTGATTTGTCTCTCTTCCAAATTGTTTGTATAAGTGAGAGGCCAGTCGTGTTTCTTCCAGCACCACCATTTAAGGTAACCTACAGTTGCTGTTTTTTTCTTCTGTCTTGATCAGGACATCAAAGACCAGTATCTCTTAGCAAGTGGGTTTGTTCACCTGGCAAGTACTTTATTTTCTTTTTTAACCTTTTACCCACTTTGTATCCTATGTAAAGCCTGAAGAGATATGTAGCATGTAACGAGACACACAAATCCAATTGACCAAAAAATGATTTTCAAAATTTGATGAGTTCATTATATTTAATTAACTTACGATCACAGCAATGAATCCCACATGCAGTATTGCATATATACCAAGTAAATGTAAGTATGCATATTATATCTATAATACAAATACACGTTTATATGAATACTATCACACACACACACACACACACACACACACACACACACACACACACACACACACACACACACACAC
>NW_004798175.1:195424-199561 GCF_000002075.1 Aplysia californica
AAAAAAAACCCCAAAAAAACAAACAAAACGAATTTTCTAAACTATAGCCTAGAATATTTCATTCTGCTTGGATGCCCCCTTCCCCCCTCCCCGAAACTAATCTGACGACGCTGATTTAAAAAATATTATTATTTTTTTGTCTTCGTGAAACACCAGCTCTGAAATGACCATTTGAAATTGTCCCCAGTACAGTTGGGTGACGTCACACAAACCAGAAAACCCGAGTGGGCGACGGCGAGACGGCATTCGTGTTGAAAGCTAGGCGCCCTTCCCAGTTTTTGGGCGTAATAAGAAAGTAGTTTGGATTCAGATAAAGCCGACAGTGTCGATCGGTGCTTACAGCCGCCTGGAGTCTGCCAGCTCGATGTGGGGCAAGTTGGAAATCATATTAGGGAATTTTTATACCTATCGGCACTTAAGCCAACTAAGTCAGTCTCTGAAATCGGCGTTCTCTATGTTTTCACCCTAAAGCCCGGTTTTTGTTGTAGCCCTAAATGTATTATGAAAGTAGGAGGTGTTTTCTTTAAAATTTAGGGCCAAATTATATTCCTGTGGTTTTTTATGTGTAGGCTATTATTACATACACTGACGTATTTCCAGTTCACTGTGAAGAGCACCATTTAAGTCAAATGAAGAGCAAAAAGTGATGGGGTGGGGGCAAGGGGAGAGGAGGGGGGGGGGCGCACTCGACTATAGGACTAGGTTTGATAGACTGTTGTTTTGTCTCACAGCTCGTCTCAAAGGCGAGGTCCATAGTGTGCATTCTTCGCAACAAACATATTTTTTTAAATATAGAGAGTGACAAAGCGCATTCTTGGAATATAAATCTGCGACTTGCAGGCACTAAGCATCACCTTAAAATCACAAAGTTCTATCTGACATTTTTGGCCGTTTTGAATAACAAGGGTCATGAGGTCAGAAACCAAATTATATTATGTTCTATCAGCTCTACTAAAATCGTAAGATTGTTCGGAATCATTATCAAGATATTCAGAGAATTGAATTCGAACAAGCTTGACATGTTGTGAAACTCAACATTTTTTTAGAACTTCGTAATTCAAAAGTTAGCTATGTGTCACGACGCGGTGAATCAGGTGCGCGTCAGTTGGGGTTTTTCTTGGCATGTGGGGTTTCTGGTATCATTGTTGAGCCCCTTGGATTTGCTTGCTTTGGTACCCCAAAAAATATTATTAATTCTGAAAGGAAGTCAAGATAAATGCAATAATTGGGGAAGGTGGGGGGTTGCCTGGTGTCAGAGGCAAACTTAGCGAGAAATTGACCTCCAAGATTTGGTGACTTTCAAAGCTCGGATGTTTTTAGAAACTGAAAATTTACTTTTTGCGTCTCGGGTCAACGTTTTTCCTGTAAACGCCACACATAAAAGTGTTTGTAAAAAAACCCATAAAACTTGTTGAGCCAAAAATATCATATAGATCTACAGGGTGATTAAAAAAAACCTTTACAACTTATTTTGTAAATATCTTCCTACATATTAAAGTTTTGCGTTTCAGATTTGAACATAACATTTGCAAGTCTAAAGGAATTTGTCTGATATGTATTTTTTTTATAGTAGAAGGTTTTTCGGCGTTCGCAACTGCATAAGGTCATATGAGCGCCAAGGGGTGGGTGTCAACAGAGAAGTCTTTGCAGGGAATCAGACTTATTCTGCTCACCTCTCTAGCTTCAACAGCACAAGGTCTGTTTCGACTATGAAGGCACCCCGGAAATAGCAGGTCACAAGAGAGTGACAAACATACAAAAGAAGTAGAGGTAAATGACAATAGTAAAGATTAAGAAAGAAAAAGCAGCAGTTCCCTGTTGTAGATCAGGCACAGTTATGAGCGTGACATGAATCAGCCCGTTCTTGAACGAGAAATGTCCCATCTTTGGGAATGGCCTAAAGACACTACAGTCAGTAGCACTGCCCCGGGGGTTATGTATTTTAGATAAGTCCAATTAATGGTTTTTGCTTTATATAACACATTAAAAAACAACCCATTTTCAACCTTGTCGCCATTTTAATAGCATTACTCACCAGTTCGCATTAGGCCTACCACTAAAAGTTGCTACAATCGCGCCATATTGCAAGCTATAGCAGTCAAACAAGTCAACAGAAGTCTGTAGATATTATTTTTCCAAAATTGTGTTTTCCTGCTGAGATCATGGCTACGTTTAGTAAAGAGCAGAGAGTTTTTGTATGTTAACAATACCTCTCCACAAAGTCACCGTCCCTGACGTTTCATAAGTTCTGCGCACGATATGGAGAGAATGCGTAGGTGCACTCAAGACCTTTGGCTTCTTGAGTAGAGAAGTTCCGTCAGTTTGGATCTATAACGAATCAGAACTAAAAAGTTCTTTAAAAAATGACTATTTCAGGTCGAACATGCACCATGCGCACCAGAGTGCAGATTTCAGTAGCCGAGTCCCATGAGACGTCTGTGCGTAGACGATCTGCAGCTAGGACTTTCCTACACATCAACTGTCTGCATTCTCATGGCAGATCTTAACCTACGACTGTACCTTTGTTCATCTTCGCTAGGCCGAGATGATATGGATCAGAGCATGGCAATGTGTTCATGATTCCTCAATTGACTTGCAAAGAGAGATCATTTCCTAGATGACATTTGATTTAGTGCAAACCTCATTTTCAACCTTCTGGATATGTTAACTCTAAAAATGCTGTCTATTGGGCACCCCACTCTATTGTCTCTAGAAGCCACTTCTGAGTAAACATGTACAGTGTATGTGGTTTTACAAACTCATGGTTTAGCAGGTCCTTGTGTTAGGGCGCCACTGAACATTTCGAACAACGCGTTAAAAATGTGTCGAGTCCAAAGGCGGGAATGTGGAGCACTGCTTCTGGGAATTTCAGAATGAAATCATTAGGGTTTTAAAACTCTGTAAAAGAAATTAAATACTGTTTAAATGTCACAGGGATGGAAAATTAATGTCAAAGAGAAAATTTCACGACTTTCTTTACAAGACTTTTAAACATTGGTAAACTTTGCGTTTTGAATGCTTTTTTTTTAGCCGTTTCCATTTTCAAAACATGTTTCTTCTTCGTGGATTTTATATCAAACAAATTCCTTTTGAAAGAATTATGTCTGTTCCAAATTACAGCATTCTAGAACAAATTTTGCGCGAAATATTTAGAAAAAAAGGTGTAATTTTTTTTGGATTACCCTGTATATTCAATAGAATTTGTCTAACTGGCGGGGAAAAAATGTCGAATTTTCAATTTCATCATTTTTACGCGTGCCTGATTTCACCACGATGCCAAGCTTAAAAATATCTAGATCTATGCTTGTCTGCCGGTACTGATTTCTCTCCCCACTGTTATGTATTCCTCAGCCAGTTCCCTTTCTATGTCAGGGCTGGTCAACCTATTTTTACCCAGCGCTCACTTTTACCATCTTTGATTAAGAGGATAAAATGTTTCTACCGCCCACCAAACGTATTTCCAAACGTGGCCTTAAATAATGCCTCAAACTACCAGGGTGATCCCCACAGACTACAAAAATTACCAAACCTCCCACTAATGGGCAATATCGCCCGTGTTGGTAAGCAGTGCAGTTAGTAAAGCCAACTTTCGTTAAAAATATACAGATTTCCCAGGACATTTTTCCTCCCGTCGATTTTTTCTGTGTGTGCAGTTGGGTTTTTTCTTCATGCTTTAAATGACTGTTATTGTGTCGATGTGATTTTTTTTTCTCAAACCCTTTCATATACTTTGAATCACTATTATTGTGTTGATGAGCTTTTTTTTCTGAAACCCAACAACACAGATTGACCCATCAAAGTATCCCTTTGACGTGAATCGATGTCCTATCTCACTATGCCAATGGCAGGAGGACAAATCAAAGGTAAAAATATTTTCCTGAACATTTTGTTGACCAGTCGCTTATCATTGTGCTTGTATTCCCCTAGAGATGTAGAGGCTGAATCGTCCTTAAGTACAACTTAACCATGACTGAGACTGAGTACATATACTTAAGTAAAGGGGACTGGTGCGAGAGAGAGAGAGAGAGAGAGAGAGAGAGAGAGAGAGAGAGAGAGAGAGATAGATAGATAGATAGATAGATAGAGAGAGAGAGTGTGTGTGTATGTGTGTGTGTGTGTGTGTGTGTGTGTGTGTGT
>NW_004798175.1:201289-216896 GCF_000002075.1 Aplysia californica
TCTCTCTCTCTCTCTCTCTCTCTCTCTTTGTACACACATACACACACATATACCAAACCCCGCTATACTCCCTACTCAGGGACGTTGGCTCTAACGCTGAGGTGGCTGTATAACGGGAAAGCTTCGATTGTCATCTTGAATAGTGGTAGAGAATAGAGACAAATTGTGACCAGTATTGACTCACTTAGATTATAACAGATCTTTGTCTTGCGTGATTGTCATGCGCAGAGGACAAACGAGTAGTAACCAACTTTATGTACAGCTAAACTTTCTGCTGGATCATAAGCTAAGCTCTTATTATGTGTCAATGACCCTGTAGATGTACTTTTGTTTATCAAACCCGATACTCGTCAGTCCTCGGGTGGCTTCTGACCTTTCATGCAGTATTGTGAGTGCTCACAACACAAAATCCTCACGGGGCGCCCGTGTGAATACTACAGAGTTCACAATAGGTCATTCGGCTGATATCTGGAAATAGCATCATGTCGGGTTTTGTTGTTTGCTTTGTTGGTTCGTTGGTTTTAGAGGGACACCTCAAAACGGAAACATTATGAACTAGTGTTTGCTCTAAGCAAACAGCATTCAGCCAGTTGAGATACGCTGAATAAAATCGATACAAATTCAACGAAATACTACGTTTATTGATCAAGAGTGGGGAAATTTGAGAAAACAATTAATAAAAATTCAATGCATACATGAATTAGTAATGAGGCCACACATTGCTTAGTGGCATCATTCCAGTGTAGAGAATGTTTCACTTTATACACGGTATCGCTGGTCGCCAATATGCAACGGACTAGTTTTTTCAAGTGACAGCAATAATGCATAGCATTTGTACAGGGTATATCCTCGCTCAAAAGCAAGCTGTAGGCCAATACGCTTACAATCCTTACTTATTATTAGCCCTGTAGACGCTAGAACACTTCAAAACATTAATAGCTTCCTGGGAAGCATACAGTGCAAGCTGCTGATTAGACGCACCAAAGTACCAGCAAATTGACAAGATCATTCGCAGTCCAATGCCTGTACGAACACCCTGCTTCCTGGAGTACGGAAACTTCTTTTAAAGTACCTTCCCCGTGAACGCAACGTCGGGCCCTTGACCGAGTTCGAACCTACAACCTTTTGATTGCGAGCCCAACAGTATTACCACTAGACCACCGACGCCATCATACAGGATGTACTTTATTTTCACCCTCCTCCAAGCTGGTAATCGACAATGCTTGACATGGGAACCTGAGCCCTGCACATATTGCTACCTCTGAATTTGAAAGTTCTGACATTTTTTGTTCGTTTTGAGTTAATAAGACCATGAGGTCAGGAATCCAATCTGCTCTATCGAAATCGTAAAATTATTCGGAGTGTTACCTAGACATTCAAAGAACTTGATTAAAAAAAGCTTCATATATGATGAAACTAAAAAAATATAAACTACAAATTTCTCAAAATTGAGTACCAACCAGATACAACCTTGTAATTCTACGATAGCGACGTATTTAACGATTCTATAACACACACACTTTGAAGTGTTTCCGGTTCATTATGGAGCACACCATTTGAGCCAATCGAAGAGCAAAGGAGGGAAAAGGGGGAGTACCGCGTACACTCTACAGAAGCGAGGCTGGTGTTCAGATGTTTAGGCTGGCTTCATGATATGAGCGTAATGGCGCAGCCCAATGTGTGCATATTTTGCATCGAATATTATTAAAGATAGCGAAGAGCGGAGGCAGTGACAGTGTTCGATCTAGGTGTAGGCCTACAAGTCTATGTCCTGGGCCCACCAACCACACTTTAAATAGAAATCGTACGCTGTCGAATGACTGTTGCCAGCGTGCACACTTTTTGGGAGAAAGTAAAGAGAACCGTTTACTTTTTTTTTACGATCAAAAACCTTAGCGTCTGTGTTGTAGCAGTAAGGCGCGTTTCTGCCGCATGCAAAAGACCCGAGTTCGATTCCTGAGCGGGAATAATTTTTATTGAGTAGCTCGGTCTTTCTGCTGGGATGCTGCATTCCTCTCAATCGGGTTTGACCCTGACAGGCGCCTCCTAAATTATATAGATTGTGTCGATAGGGGCGAAAAAAACCACCTACATTTTAAAAAGGAATAAAATGTTCACTTCAAAAACCTGACACGAGCAAGCAGACTCAGGAAACAATAATGCAATAGTGTATAGTGTTTTGCACTGTGTCTCGAACTCTCATTTTGTCAAGACGTCACTGAGGAATGTAAGGTAAAAGCACTGCTGAATCATCTATCTTAAACTCATTACTGGACCTACTAGACCAACAATGGACATCCGACGTCTCCACACGGTGTTGAGCAACATGTCAATCGCCTTGAAGTAATGCTCGAAAGACGCTTTTCTTTTGTTTTCAAAATGATTGAGGGGGGGGGGGGTATGCAGAAGGACTTCTGTCTTCTGCCTGAAAGAGGATGTCGATTGAAAGTAGATCGGCACGAATTTTTTAAATCATTGCTCTGCTTCCAACAATTCAAATTTCTGTAATGGGACCCAGCATGTCATTTTTATCACCGTAAACCGCTCGACTTGTTGGAGGTCTGTAATGAGGCTGTGTGTGTTTGTGTAAAAAAGAAGAGGGGAGGGGGGGGGTCAATGGGTTTTATTGTTTAGTTGTTTCTGTTGTTTATCTCTTTTGTTTTGTAAGCACAAGCCAGGATGGTCAACAGTTTTATTGAGTAGCTGGGTCTTTCTACCAGGACGTTGCATTCCTCTCAGCCTGGGTTGGCCCTGGCAGGAAGTAATACCTGAAAAAATGCTGGATCGACGTTTCTCACTCTGATATCGATGTTAAAATCTTTAAAGTATCTGAATCACTCTGTGGCTGCGAAGCTTATTATAATCTATAATAATGCCATTCAGATCTGAGGCTGTCGGCGGAGGAGTGTTATCCTATTTAATACTGAAAACACATGTGGTCATTATTATATTAAAAATGATGATGGTGATGAAAATGATGATGATAATGGGAAAAAGAAGAAAAAGAAGAAGAACAACAACAACAGTAACAAGAACAAGAAGGAGAAAAAAAGAGGAAGATGGTGAAGAAGTGGAAGAAGGAGAAATATTGGGAGCATGGCCTTTTACGATAATATTATTGCAAAATACAACTAGTCGTTGTTCCCCGGTTTGCTGTATACAGGTACCCATGACGTCTCATCCGCGGCGCAGCCGGATAAAACATTTTTGCATCTCTGAAGCGGAGATTTTAATGAGAATAGGGAGGGATGCGTTCTGGGGGTTGAGGAGGAAAGTCGATCTACTTCAAACACATTACCGTATCTCATTCGTAGCTTAGAAAGTAGCCATATCGCTCATCGCTCTCAGTAGAGTCTGAGAAATACTAATATAAAAAGTTTTCGTTGCTGACAAATCTCAGTGCGTTTTCGTTCAGTCGAGATTTTGCAGGGAGCTATTTCTTCAAAGAACCATGAATAGACTAGGAGTCAGAGTTTCGCGTAGGCCTACCTGTGTGATAGCAAAGTGAGAAAGAAGAGTATGGTGAGCACTTTAAATCTTTTCTTCAAGTTAATTGAGGAAAATGTCAAAGACATCAGCTATGTTTGTGAAGCAGCTCTTGGGCGACCTTCAGTCTATTTCGTGTTTTAGTTTGAAAAAAAAACAAAAACCAAATCAAATCAAAACAAAAACAACAAACCTTTGGAAAATCGGAGCGTATTGGCTGACAAAGCCAGTGCAAGAACGGGGAAAGCCTGTTACATTATCATAATGTCATGTTGGATAGGCCCTTTAAAAGCCTCAGGTTCATGGTTTATTTTACGCTGTGATAAAGCTTTTTTTCGCTTACTGAACTTAGTTTTACAGCTTGCCATCACAGTAACAGTTCCAGGTATAGATTTTATTCTTATGCCTTTATTCCTATATGTAAACTAAAAGTAAACTTAATGTTTTTGTCTTTACTCTCTCCCTGACTTTGTTTGTCTGTCTGTCTGTCTGTCTGTCTGTCTGTCTGTCTGTCTGTCTGTCTGTCTGTCTGTCTGTCTATCTGTCTGTCTGTCTGTCTGTCTGTCTGTCTGTCTGTCTGTCTGTCTGTTTGTCTTTCCTCTGTCTGTCTCTCTCTCTCTCTCTCTCTCTCTCTCTCTCTCTCTCTCTCTCTCTCTCTCTCTCTCCTCACGGCAGTGAAGATAAAGTCTTCGTTTTGTGGTTTGAGTTTTGTTGGGGTGGGGTTTTTTAAAATTTGTTTTTTTTTTTTTTTGGGGGGGGGGGGGGGGGCAGCTGTTTTTTTGTTGGGCGTTTATTGTTTTTTGTTGGGGGGTTTTCTTGGGGGGGGGGTGTCTTGTTTTTTCCGCAGTACTGGAACTGAGGGTTGAAAATGACTTTAGCACAAATCGAAATAACAAACTCCAAAATTTACGAAAGGACATCAAGTCTACAAAGACGTCTCCTGGGTTCATGCCGTGAACCAGGTAAACAGTTCAAGTAACCCTGGGTAGGGCTTAAAACACACAGAGCAACGCAGTGGATACAGAGCAGAGTAACAGAGGCGATGGTGAAGTCACGACGAGTAAACAGGCCACAGACCACAGAATTCTACACTTATAGAAGCGGAACTCCCTTTTCGCGATCGCTGATTCCCTGTAAGGAATTGAAACTAAAACATGGCGGCCAATTGAGGGCAGCTTTGGATGCGCCGCACAGCGAGCATTCGCGTTGCTATGCACGCTGATGCTACTGGTAGGGCTTGGAAGACACCTTACATTAGTATTTTAAAACTTTCTCCGAAGAGGAAATATAGTGAAATAGTCTAGTACATTTGTATTGCCAACAATATATCATAATTGGCAATGTTACAATGTTTTTGTGTTGTTGGTTTGTGGGGGTTTTTAATGATGGGATGGGATCTAGATTCAAGACTTTCTAAATCTAGAATCTAGATCTACTAAAGATCTTCACACTCACAATACACTTGATAATAACACTAATTATGAACATTAATTCTGTTGGCAAAATATCTAGATATATTCTTGATTAGTACTACGATAAAGGGGACGCTGACAGTAACATGCTCACTACAATTACATTGTCATTAAACTTAAGGCCATCCACAGTAAGCAAAAAAAAGAACAATATAAGCCTTTTCTCCAATTTACTAGAAAGAGATCAATAAATTGAGCTAATATTGAGGAAACGTATTATTTCTCGCTTTAAGAATTCATCTCTGTAGTAGTTTTTCAGACTTTTTTTCTAGAAAAATCACCTCCATCAGACAAGAGCTCGATAAAATGTGCGCAATTGCCCCAAATTACCATCAGTTTAAAGGGTTAGTCATCGATTATTTTACTCCAGCAACGGAAGAAGAAATCAAAAAGATCATATTAGATAGTCCATCAAAAAGTTGCGCCTTAGACCCTATGCCCACCAGCTTTTTTAAAAAATGTTTGCATGAACACTTCTTCCACATATCACCCAAATTGTAAATGATTCTCTCCTCACAGGCACAGTACCAAATTGCTTTAAGACAGCCCATATTAGACCCCTTTTGAAAAAATCTGGACTTGATGAAAAGGACTTTAAAAATTTTAGACCAGTTTCAAATCTTTCTTTCCTTTCCAAAATTCTTGAAAAAGTTGTATCTAATAGACTGTTACATCATATTAAAGCAAATAATCTTAGCGAAGTCTATCAGTCAGCATATAAGGCACACCATAGTACCGAGACAGCGTTACTTAGGGTCTGTACTGATATTTTAAAATATATTGATGAAAAAAAGGTATGTCTTCTTACTCTTTTGGACCTTTCGGCTGCATTCGATACCATTGATCATGGTATTTTACTCGAGAGATTAAATACTACTTTTGGCATAAAGGGTACTGTCCTGCGATGGTTTGAGTCATATTTTAAGGATCGAACACAAGCAGTTGTGGTTGGAAACACGTGTTCTAATAATGTTTTGCTTAGATGTGGTGTTCCTCAGGGGTCTGTTCTTGGACCTGTCTTGTTTACAATGTATACACAACCTATTGCTGATATTTTAAGACAATATGGCATGAATTACCATCTTTATGCTGATGACACTCAAATTTATAAGTCTATTGATTTCGATCAAATACCACTTTTAGTCGACTCTACTGAACAATGTACTAGAGATTTAAAAATATGGATGACCAGCAATAAATTGAAACTAAATGATGACAAGACGGAAATAATGTTGAGTGGAAATACAAAAGCCATTAAAAATCTCCCAGAGCTACAAATTGATATTAATAACCATACCATTCGTTCAAAAAGAAGTCTTAAAAATCTAGGGGTTCAGTTGGATTATGATATGTCTATGTCCTCCCAAATAAGCCAGCTCAGCAAAAGTATTTACTTTCAGCTTAAGAAAATTGGCAGTGTAAGAAATTATTTAACTAAAGCAGCAGCCAAGACACTTGTAACAACACTCATTTTATCAAAGTTAGATTACTGTAATGTTATTTTGTCCGGTTTGACATCCGAAAAACTATCAAAGTTACAAGTACTTCAAAATCAAGCAGCAAAATTGATAATGAAACAAAAGAAATCAGCCCATGTAACACCAATTCTGAAAGAACTACACTGGCTGCCAATAAAAGAAAGGATTAAATACAAAACTGCCGTTCTCTGTTTTAAATGTATAAATGATAGTGCACCTTTTTATCTTAAAACATTCCTGGAATTATATAATCCACCTAGAGCCCTTAGATCAGCCTCTGACAATCTAATTCTTAAAACTCCAAAACAAAACTACAAAACATACGGCGAGCGTTCCTTTTTGTTCTTTGGTCCCCAGGTATGGAACGAAATCCCATATAAAATAAGATCTGCCCCAACAATTTCCATTTTCAAAAATCAGCTGAAGCATTTTTTATTCACAAAAGCATACCTGTCATAATGATGTACTGTGATATATATGCATGTGTATGCCAGACTGTGAGACTGAAGAAATAGCGAGTGAGAATGAGAGAGAGAAAAAGAGAGAGATAGAGAGAGAAAAGAGAGAGAAAAGAGAGAGATAGCGAGAGAGGGAGAGAGAAAGAGAGAGAGAGAGATAGAGGGAGAGAGAGAGAGAGAGAGGGAGAGAGAGAGAGACAGACAGACAGACAGAGAGAGAGAGACAGACAGAGAGAGAGAGAGAGAGAGAGAGAGAGAGAGAGAGAGAGTGGAAATGTTTTTCTATCTGTATAGAATTAATGTTTTAATGAATGTTTCTAGTTACTCACGTTTCAACTGTATTTTGACTGTTCGTGAATTTATATTGCATTGTATATTTTTAGTGAACACATTTTCAACCTCACTGCGAGACTGTTTTTCTGGTATAAAATTTTACACATATGCATTTATATGATATGTATAATACTTTGTTTTACGTACACATTTGTGTCGATTAATTTTTAAGATGTGATGTCTTTTTCATTGTAATGCGCATTGAGCATCTTTTAGGAAATGGAAATGCGCAGTATAAATGCTATTTATTATTATTATTATTATTATTATCTCCGTGTTTGCATCAGTGAAATATAATATGTACAACATGCTTTGTTTAAAGCACATGCGAGTCTAACAAATACAAGAGATTGGAGAATGTGTCGGTTGCACATAAAATACACAGGCCTATTATACATGCTGCCAAAAACTCAAACATGCAGAAAAGGCCTCAAATATTTTGTTACACATAAAAGCCAATAATGCAGAACAAAATAAACAAGAGTGGAACTGGCATGTGTTTCCTGAATATATGTTCAAAGTCATTTTTTTGTGTGTGTTGAGAGTGTGGTTTCTAATGCATGAATGATAGGCTCATGCAGATGTGATAATGAAGAAACGTGTGTCTACAGTAACAACAGAAAGAATTCTATGGCGAGTAATCACTGGTCAAGGATTTCAGAGCTGTGTGCATTTTGAGAAAAATGTATCCCCATACCCTGGATCACATGTCGAGGGGATGGGCTTGTCCCCCTGTAATCCCCGCACACTGTAAACAAACACACATTTTTGAACACGTATAAGAAAAAATAAGTGGTCTCTTGTTACTGAACAAATTGAACTCCTGTTACAATTCGATTAATTGATAAAAGCGCGTATCGCAATGCATTGGCCAACCCTGCCCTATAGGCCTATGCTATTTAATTAATACATTCGTCAGACCTGGAATCTCTAATGCCCGCACACAATAAACAAACACACATTTTTGAAAACGTATAAGAAAAAAAAAGTGGTCTCTTGTTTCAGATCAAATCGAAGTCCTGTTACAATTAAATAATTGATAATAGCGGACATTGTAATGCTTTGGCTAACCCAGCATGCGCTATTTAATAAATGCATTCGTCAGATCTGGAATCTTAAATTGTAATCATTAATATATGTGCCCGCGCGAAGGATGTGAAAGTGAAAGGAATTGAAAATGCTTTCAAAAACAATTATGAAAGTAACATAATTAAAGTAGGACTACAGGTGCTTATAGAAGCCCAAAAAGGTGTATGGATGCGGAAATTAATGTTTCGGATAAAAATAATACGCTATCTCTACTACTGTAGCGTGCGGTCAAAAATTTGTTGCGCAACTATATAGGCTACTGAACTATCGAACTTTTGCACAATGACTTAAATCTATATCAATTCGTCTTAACAGATGAGTATTTTTTCAAACATTTGTACACATAGGCTCTATATTATTCTAGACATTTCTTTAAAGAAAATTCTTTAATAAATACTAGCCCAATATTTTTAAAAAATCCCAGTCAATGGTTTCTACAGATTTTAAAAAGTTTACAGCTGGAACTAAATCTCTTTTAAAAGCAAGTCCGTCCTTTTTTCTACTTCTGCTGACGACATAAAGCTAATTATTGAACGCATGTTTTGAGAACGTTAATTAGATCTAGTGAAAAAATATGTTCAGTGTAAAACAAATTTCTTGTAACAAGTTTTGCTACTAAAAAATGACGTAGGCCATATGCGTATGCAAAAATGTGTGTGGGAAGCTAGAAGTGCTGTGAACAATCCCATCCGTGTTTCGAATTTTTTCACAGTTCCGTAGATCTTATATAAACTCTCTATGTCTGCTTTTTCTGTTGTTGCACCAAAAAACAAAACAATTTAAAACCTTAATTCCAATCTCCAGGTTGCTCAGTGAATTCTGAAACTCAAAATTACAAACTGGACAGTAAATGTTCCACTTTTCACACGTTTATAAAAGCCTCTCTTGCTTTAAAAGCTATAGGATTACTTCCGAAAACGATAAATCTTGCCCTCAAGACGCCATTGTTTTCGGTCTTCAATTCCTCACAGGTCACGTGGTACAGTGCCTGTTCTATAATTGTAGAATTATGTGGCGGAGACCGAAATCTATGCGCGAAACCTGGAAGATTTGAAGAATCCATAAAAATAGAATCATAGACACCCACATAGACAGAATCGTCAATAGAACCATCTTATGGAATATAGTCTAACTAATGTGAAATGAAGTTATCCAAAAAATAAAACGGACAGAGCTTTCAAGTACACTTACAAGTAAGAGCTATGTACAGGAACACAAACAGAGCTGTGTACAGGAATTTGGACAGACTATCGACAGAACAAAGGCTAGCGGAGTAAACCGTACAAAAATCCAGCAGAAGGCAAGGGGAAACCACTGCTGTATTCCTTCCCTAGAACATCATGGATCTTACTTCAATAAATTAAGATAAAGACGTAAAGGGGAGTTCTGAAAGAACTGCCTCGTCCGGTAGGGTCAGTCATGCACAGCAGGTGACACCAGATCGTCATCAAGATGCTGCTCACAAAAGGAAAAATCAAACAAGAAACATAGCAACCAGGAATGTGAGAACAATGCTAGAGAAAGGAAAACTGGACAACATCAAGAAAGAAATGAAGAAAATGAATGTTAACATCATGGGTTTATGTGAAGTACGATGGACAGGAGCTGGCAGAATATTGTCCGACAACTATAACATCATTTACTCAGGAGGCGACAAACATGAAAGAGGAGTAGCGATCATCATGGACATGCCAACATCGAAGACACTTAAGGGGTACCTGACTATATCATACAGAGTTATGATGGTGAGACTGAAAGAATCACCATTCGATACAACCATCATCCAAGCGTATGTGCCAACCTCAGAAAGCACAGAAGAAGAAATAGAGAAATAATTTTATGATGAAATAAACCAAGCAAAGACACATTGTAAATCCCAAGATATTGTCATAGTCATGGGTGATTTAAATGCAAAAGTGGGAGCAACAAGACATGAAGACATAGTGGGTCCATGAATATGGACTGGGAACCAGAAATGAAAGAGGAGAAAAACTGATAGAATGGGCCATCCTGAATGACATGATTATTGGTAACACTTGGTATGAACAACCACCAAGAAGATTATGGACCTGGAAGAGTTCTGGAGACAGCGCTCGCAACCAGATCGACTATATCATGAACGGGATGCTAAATGTCAAAACGCGGCCAGGTGCAGACTATTACAGTGACCATGTACCCGTAGTGTGAAAATTTAGAATCAGATTGAACAAAAAACACACATGAGCAAGAACAAGAATATGAAATTAAACATGGCATTACAACAGTCAAACAAAGAAATGCAAGATAAATTCAGAATAAATCTACAAAACAAATTCGGGCCCTTAGAAGAAATACAAGATTTAGAAAAACAATGGGAACAGCTTAAAACATCAATAAATGAGGCTGCAAAAGACGTCATACCAGAAAGGACAATAAAAGCAAAGAAGAAATGGATGACTGAAGAAATTATTAATCTTATGGAGGAACGAAGAATAAACAAAAACAATATGGAAACAGACACAAATGTAATCTAGCAAAAGAGACCTGGTTAAAAGAAGAATGTGAGGAAATGGAAAATCATTCCAATGCGAACTCAAAAGATCTACACAGAAAAATTATAGAGGTGTGCCATACAAGAACACGTGGATCAACAGGATGCCTCAAATCAAAAGATGGGAATATCATAATGGACAAAGACAAGATACTAGAACGTTGGACCGAATACATGTATATCGGTGACCTGTACAATGACAAAAGAGATGAACAAATAAGAGTGAAAAATAACAACGAGGGACCACCAATCATGAAAGAAGAAGTTATCAAGGCACTACGAATGATGAAGAATGGGAAAGCTACAGGACCGGACAACATTACCACAGAGATGATTAAAGCTTTAAAAAACTTTGGAATCACCACGCTGACAAAACTTCTTAACAACATATATGCCACTGGACATATTCCATCAGACTTGTCAAAATCTATATTCATAGCTTTACCAAAGAAATCTAATGCAAACGAATGTGAAACGCATCATACCATCAGCTTCATGAGCCACATAACAAAAATATTACTCAGAATAATTATGATGAGAATACGAAGTAAAATTTTCCCAGAAATAGCCAAAGAACAGTGTGAATTTATTGAAGGTAAAGGCACTGTAAATGCCATATATGTCATCAGAACAACGATAGAACGTGCCCTAGAAGTTCAGAAAGATCTCCATTTATGTTTTATAGACTACACCAAGGCATTCGACAAAGTTAGGTACGACAAGATCATCGACATGCTGGAAGTCCTCAATATCGACGGGAAAGACTTAAGGATTATCAAAAACATGTACTGGGATCAAACTGCTGCAATGAGAATAGAAAATGACATCAGCGAATACGTACAGATTAAAATAAGAGTCAGACAGGGATGTGTACTTTCTCCAGACTTGTTCTCCCTGTATAGTGAAAATATCATGAGACACATAGAAGAAATGCCTGGTATCTCGATAGGGGGACATAATATAAACAATCTAAGATATGCAGATGACACAGTCCTTATAGCAGAAGATGAAGAACACCTGCAGAATCTATTAAATGTCATCGTACAAGAGAGTGACAACATGGGCTTAAGCCTAAACATCAAGAAAACCGAAACGATGGTGATAAGCAGAAAAACTCAAATCCCAACATGCAATATCAAAGTCAACGATACCACCCTCAAGCAAGTACAACATTTTAAATATTTGGGGACCATTATATCATCAGATGGTAGATGTCACACCGAAATTAAAAGCCGCATTTGCCAAGCAAAAGCAACCTTCCACAAGATGAAACAGATACTAACAAACATCGATCTATCACTGGAAACGAGGAAAAGAGTACTGAAAAGTTACATCGAGCCAATCCTATTATACGGGTGCGAAACGTGGACAATCAATAAACAGCTGGAAAGAACAATTGTAGCGACAGAGTTGTGGTTCATAAGACGCATGCTACTTATCCCATAGACAGCTAGAAAAACAAATGAAGAAGTCCTGGTTGAAGCAAATTATAAAAAACAACTTATCACGAATATAAGAAAACGACAGGCAAATTTCTTCGGACACACAATGCGGAAAGAAGCATTAGAGAATATTGTCACAACAGGAAAGTTTGATGGAAAGAGAGGCAGAGGCAGACAGAGGGAAAAGATACTAGACACGATGACAACATGGTTGGGAGCAGCAAGAACAACAGACACCATTGCTGCAGCAAAGGACAGGGTGAAGTGGAGGTCCATGATCGCCCACGCCAGTCGGCAAGGCACCGGATGATGATGATCGACAGGAACGTAGACAAAGCCATGTAAGGGAAAACAGGGCTATGTACCCGAACACAGACAGAGCTATGTACCCGAACACAGACAGAGCTATGAATAGGAACACAGGCAGGGCTATGAATAGGAACAAAGACAGGGCTATGTTCAGTAAAACGTAAAACAGAGCCATGTAGATAAACGCAGACAGAGCTATCAAAGAGAAAATAGACAGTGCTTCGAACAGGAACGCAAACAGAGCTATCTACAGTACACAAACAGATCCAGCAACTGGAACCCAGACAGCTATCTATAGAAACAGAGGGATAACTATATTCAGGATAAAAATATTTTTCACACGGCTCGAACGGGTAACGGGAGTTTAGATTTAGTATCCGATCGATTTTCCAAGCATTTATTTTATTTGTCCTGCCTTCATAAATAATATACATGTCGTGGGACGTGCAATACATTTATCATAGAGATACCGATGAACTCGTATCGCACTCCATACAGACCCTTTGCCAGTATTTTCTTTGTTCCCTGCCAAGGTTTAAACAAATTGCATTATTCTGGGTGCCCATTGCGGATGTGATCGGGTCGGGTCGGGTCGAGTCGGGTCGAGTCGGGTCGATCAACCGACTCGTCGCCTGAAAACCCACGAGTTTGTTTTTGAGGAGACAATTCGGACGCGATCGGCTTCTGCCATGATAGCTGCTTTGCGCGCTCAATCTGGCTAGCAAACCGACCTGACCCGACCCGAACCTCTAATGGGCACCCCGTATTAGATTCAAAAGAATGAATCGATATTTTAATGGTCTAAATGACGTTCAACTGTGAAGTCTTTACGTGTAAGTAATTGATAGAATGCTTGCATTCGTGGGTTCGTATTTGTGTAGACTTTAAATTTTATTGATTCAGCTGTTCAAAATGACAACGTGTGTTTGCTCTTGGGCTGCAGGTGTGTTCTTATAGAAATGTTTTGATGATTTTGTTCCTGTGTATTTGTTCCTTTGTAAAGTGTATTTACTCAAATGAAAGATTTTGATCACAGGGAAATGTTGGAAAGGTTCCAAGTTTAATTCATAGATAGCTGGCACCGTATTGATCAGCAGTGTTTATAGGCTCCCTGTTTTTACAACTGAGGTGTAGTGGTTAGGCGCTTCGCTGTTCGCACGCAGAAAATGTGCACAAGTGATTTCTATTCCCGTGAAGGGAGAATTTTTGTCTCGTATCTCTGTTTAGTTTCAGGGAGAGTTTTAGGGCACTTGTAACGCAATTAGGTCATATAAATGCCGAAGATTAGAGGTGTTACAAGGTTGTAGCAACAATAAGAAAAAAGGAGGAGAAAAAAGAACGATAGTTGTTGATAGGAAATGAGGAGCAAACTACACCAGAGCACCTCAAGTATATCCGTCTGTGTCAGTAGCAATCTAGAGAAGTTTCTCTTTTGATGTATGCAACAAATATACTTACCGGCAAAAGTAATGCAAATTCACATGACACAAAAAGAGGAGAGTAAATCGAAGCCTTATTTTTATTTAGAGAAACTGATTTGAGGTGTCTCAAATTGCACAGAACAATGCTTGAGAGTTTGGGATTTGCTTGGGGACAGATTTTGTTATTCAATACCAATGACCTTGGCCTTGGGGCTTACATTCCAGTTTGTATCTTGTATGCCCCCCCCCCCCCAATTAGCGTTGATGCCAGCAGTACAACGGCGGTGCATAGAGTGGGCCAAGCGATTGATTTGGCAGTTGAGGACCTGCACCCACTCCTGAAGAATAACGGCACCCAGCTGTGCAGCTGTCCGGGGTCCTGGCAGGAGTTGGTTGAGACGTCTTTGAAGGATGTCCCAAAGGTGTTCTATTGGGTTCACATCTGGTGATCGGGATGGGTGAGGCATAGTGGATATGTTGATCTCCACTAGGAACTGCTGGGTAGCCCATGCTGTATGAGGCCGGGCGTTATACTGCTGAAAGAGGTGGTTTTGATGTCTCTAGAAAATGGAGCAAAATGGGGCTGCAGAACTTGGTTATTGTAGCGCTTTGCCGTCACTCCATTGCCACATCCAGGTCGTCATTTTCTTTTAAAAAGATTATGGGGCCTAGTCTTTGATTGATACCGATTGCGCCCCATATCATCACGCTTTGACCTCCCCACGGGTCTCTCTCCCAGATGTTCTCGTCTGAGTAGCGTTGTCCAGGGCGGGGCCAAATTCTGACCCGTCTATTGTCAGGATCGATGCAGAAGAGATTCTCGTTGCTGAAGGTCACATGCTGCCACTGTCGATGACGTCAGTTAACGTGGTTTTGAGCCCACTGGAGACGAGCTCGTCGATGAGGGACGTTCAGGGGTGCTCTCTGCTTCGGACGCTGACAACGCAGCCCCCAAGCCACAAGTCGGCGGCGTATATGGTGCGGTCACGCACGGCTCTACCGTGCTTTCCTATGGTGTTCTGGGCTGTCTCAGGCTGGTTGTTGAAGTGTATCCTGAGTGGTCCTGGCTTTTTGCTTACTTTCATTGTCTCTGTTTTGTTGATGCTGATCTTCATATCGTAATTGTTACATTCTTCCTTCAGTCGGGTAGTGTGATGTTGGGGACTTCGTTCATCTTTGTGTGCCAGGCTTTGGTCACCAGTAAAGAGTAATTCATTCAGGGTGTCTGGTTCTGTGTTGGCCTCTTTTGTCATTCTATCCTTATATATGATAAATAGTAACTGTGATAGGACACAACCTTGTCGTGGGGCAAATATTGCGTCGGTGCATCCTCTTCCCTTTCAAATCCCATTTGGGCCTCTCTAAGAAATGGTTCAGCTTTGTGTCTTGTTCGCCATTCCAATTTAAAAACAAATGAAAGCAACTCTTAAAAAATACCCAGTTTCGCTTTCTACACATGATGTTACTTTTACGCGTTATTTATACCGGTCAGTATATAATATTTCAAGCTCTGGAGAACATTTCTAAATCTGAAGAGCTTTTGGAAAAAGTGAAAGATTCAATAGAAGAGAAAGATATTACCCCCCCCC
>NW_004798175.1:216996-218299 GCF_000002075.1 Aplysia californica
CCCCCCCCCTCCCCCAACCCCCAAAAGCAACCAAGAAAGCAAATACAAATATGAATGACCCGAGACATACTGAGGTTAATGGATGACAAAATGTAGACTAATCAAATGTGGAGAAATGTAACACTTTAAATAGGGAAATAAAGAAAAATGAAGGTAATGAACCAAATGAAACATGGTGGATCCTTGATATTTGTCAACCAAGAAAGATTGTGTGTTTAACTCAAAATCATTAGGATGATCGACCCATCGGCAGGCTCAGCGCATTTCTGCTGTTGCCATGATATTCGTTGTTTGTTTTCTTTTGACATTTAGTGGCCAGACAACAACATGGCTCGATTTCTCTGATTTTAAGTTAAACCTACCATATTTATTTGGGGGACGATGATTAAGTATTGATGAGTTGTTGTTGTTGTTGTTGTTGTTGTTGTTGTTGTTGTTGTTGTTGTTGTTGTTGTTGTTGTCGTTGTTGTTGTTGTTGTTGTTATTGTTGTTGCTTTTAAACAACTAAATACCTGAACTTCATTTTTTTAAACAACAAATAATAGAGAAATTCCGCATTGTGGTCGAGAAAAAATGCCATTATTTAAAATTTCTTGACTTGTGCTGTGATCAGAAATAGGCTATATATTTATGTGTCAAGGGCCCTGTAAACGTACTCCTTTAAGCTGTTGTTTCAAACTCAATTCTCGTCAGTCATAGGGTCACCTTAGGCCTGTCATGTTGACCTGGGCGTGAGTTCTCACTATAGAAATGTCTCAATGGCGCGTCAGACTTTTGGCCATCGGGCTGGTATTTCGGGACGCCAGATATTTTCCCTGCTGGCCAAGGTTTGCACTGTTCCATTGAAGTTGGGCTACTTGAAAATGTCATTCCATTTTTTTAATACTGGCCAAAGCCTTATATTCGTGATGGCATTTTAAAGTAAGCCCAAAACGGAAGAGAATCGACAAGTGCTAGAAATAAGCTGAGCTCTCAAAGATGTCTGTGGGAAAGAGATATCAAGCAGACATCAAGTGGATACCGTGCGTGGTGTGTAGTGCTCTGGCCTACCTCAGGCAGCCAATTTGCTGACGGTATACATGGATTGGGGCAAATTTACATTAGTTTGATAAGGACGGTACAACTCTGACCGTTGGCGGATTGAGCATGACGGTGTAACGGCAAAAACACTATGTTTATATTATAGGCTTTTCTTTACGTACATTTGAAAAACCTGTCGGTAAGCGGTGCCAGAGGTATAACAAGGTTTGACTGTGTCTGCCTGTCTGTCGCTCTCTCTCTCTCTCTCTCTCTCTCTCTCTCT
>NW_004798175.1:219000-219892 GCF_000002075.1 Aplysia californica
TTATTATTATTATTATTATTACTAGCAATAAAAGTTCCCGTTCTACGAACGGAATAATAAAGAAGAAGTATTAGGACAGTTATGAAGAGGAAAAAGAACTGGAACCAGGAGAGAAACAAAACACCAATATTTTACCTTGAATTCATCCATGTAGCACCCCCTCTTGACTACCTCTAGGGGAAAGACTTCTTCTCCCTCTTCGAAGGCGTGGCATTTTCTCCTAAAGTCCCAGCTCAATCACTTTTTAAAAAAAGAGTTAGGCCTACATGCCAATTGTTGCTTCCTAGAAGAACCTAATCTAGATTCTAGATGTAGCCTAGATCTCGAAGGATTATAAAGACATAGGCCAATAATTGAAAGAAGGAGCCTTGGCCCATAGATAGATCTAAGTTTAGAAATTCACATTGTTAACAACCGAGAGGTGTCACAGATGGCCTAGATTTCTAGATCTATTTATAGTAGGAACAATCCACTTTCAAGAATACTTCCATGATTCTTGATCTCGATTTAGATTCACCTGCAGCCTATAGTTCTAGACTCTAGATCTATTCACAGCAGGAAAAAATCCACGTTCAATACTTTCATCATTCTTGATCTCGATCTAAGATTCACATAGATTTAGCCTAGATCTAGATCTTAGAATCTATAATGCTCGGCAAGAAAAATCCACTTTCAATATTCAATAGGTTATCGAGATATCACAGATCTAGATTCTACTTTCATTCCGTGACTCTTCTTGATCTCGATTTATCTCTATACATTAAGTAGGCCTATGGTAGGCTAGACTACTCTTTGCGCTTTCGACGACACCCTTCCTGTCACTCTCACCACCCTCCCTCTGTTAGTGCTTTCTGACCTCCTCTCTCCCTCTTTCTCTCTCTCTCTCTCTCTC
>NW_004798175.1:221196-231053 GCF_000002075.1 Aplysia californica
GTAGTAGTAGTAGTAGTAGTAGTAGTAGTAGTAGTAGTAGTAGTAGTAGTAGTGTTGTTGTTGTTGTTGTTGTTGTTGTTGTTATCATTATTATCATCATTATTATTGTTGTAGTTGTTGTTGTTGTCAACTGTTTTCTCCCTCATCCCATCTTTCACAGCCGTCTACGTGTCCCTCATGCTAAGCCTTGGCTTCCTGTCGTCCGTGGGCAACTGCATCGTTTCCGTGCTGGAGAGTGACATCGAAAGAGCGAAAGAGGAAGCCGCTGCGAACCAGCAAACTCCAGCACAGCAGCTCTCAATTGATTCTTTCAGGAGATGTGTGTCCGAAAGGTCGGACAAGTCGAAACACTTGAGAGGCGGAGGGACAACAGAGCCGTTCAACAAGGAAGACTGTCTCCGAGACCTTCCTGAACATACTTTTGTGCACAATGGAGGAAGGAAAAATCCCTCCCTCGGGTTGAGAGTTACTATAAATAGACTCAATGGGTTTTCAGGGAAGAGTACATCTCAAAAAGTCAATAATTTATTCCTGTTCGTTCATGTGGCTCTCTTTGTAGGGTGTACGGTGGTTTTGGGGATAATGGTGATGTTGTAGGTTTGTAATTTATTAATAATTGAAGAGTTATGAATTTTATGAATTGGGTGAAAGCGTGCACGGGGTTCGGCAGAAGTCTTTCTCCCTTTATCCTTCTGTTTTCCTTTGTCTATAATTAATGTCTCTCTTTCTGTCTCATTTTCTTTGTCTTTGTCTTTGTCTCTGTGCCCTGTCTCTGTCTGTCAGTCTGTCTATCCTTTTGTCTCTCTCTCTTCTCTCTCTTCTCTCTCTCTCTCTCTCTCTCTCTTTCTCTCTCTTTCTCTCTCTCTATCTATCTATCTCTCCCTCACTCTCTCTCTCCCTGACTCTTTCTACGTCTGTCTCTATACTCCATTCCTGTCTATCAGTGTCTCTGGGTTCCCTTCACTCTCACATTATATTTATCTGCCGATCTGTCTGTTTGCCTGTTTTTCTTTCTATATCTTTCTGTTCTCTCTCTCTCTCTCTCTCTCTCTCTCTCTCTCTCTCTCTCTCTCTCTCGCTGTCTCTCTCTCTCTCTCTCTCTCTCTCTCACTCTCTTTAATATAATCAGCAACAAAAGAAAGCAAGTGACATAATATAGATAAAAAGGGGTAAATAAGTAATATTTCATCTTTTTTTAAATGTCGCCTTGACTCCAAGCCATGGGACAACTTACAGAACGAAAGAAGTTTTAGGAGTGCTTAAAATTTAAAAACAAAACAAAACAACAGTGCACATTGCTTTACAAAACGTTTCAGGCGTGATGAACAGCATGTCGCTGCCACAGTGTTGTTTATGATTGCTCAATAACGAGTGTGACTACCATTTCCATTCATTACAGCTCTTTTATCGACCTTACAAGCGTATTGAGTATGGCCATATTCACAGTTACTCCAAATTTGAGTGATGGTTTGTTGTAACTGGGGTGCTGTGGTGGGTGTTTGTTGGACAAGGTTCAGTTCCTTTTGAACTTTAAAATTCTCTTTTCATGGTAAGTTTTTTTTACCGCGCTCGCAACTGCATAAGGTCATATGAGCTCGCGACCTCGTTTGGATATGCTCTTAGGAATATTGAGTTAAATTGTGGTCGGGGCTTATTGATGGCCATTACTACACTGTTACATTGTTCTTACACAGAACCGGCTTTCGTCAGTGAACTACAGGGTCCCAATATCCAAAGACTTGTCTCACACGAAAATTAATTTGCTGTCTGTCTCTTGCCGAGAGGCTTGGACTCCTCAGATTTGGGTAGCTTTATAGCTGTAGGTTTTTTAGCAGTCTTTGGCGTATTGTTTGTCTAGCTGTTTCAGTGGCGCACCTGAAGCTGCCACGGTGGTGATTTTGTAGAATGGCGCGGTCTTGGCGAGCTGACGTCATAGATCATACAAAGACAGCCAGTTCTGTTCGCATTGTGAATGTTTCTGGTAGCTTGGAAACGCCTTCAAAGCCGACAAATTGGTGACGTAGCAACATCCATATATTTTAAGCCCCTAGTTGCGCTCTGCCCAGCTTGCAATCTTCCAATGGCTCTTCATCTGTTCCTTGCGCTGGGCTCTAGTATCGTTCTCATCGCAGCACTTTTGGCCTACCCTAACCAAGGGTGAACTGTACCCAAGAAATACTATTTTGCTCACCATATTGTTCACGCGAGATAAAATGAAGCACATAAGCTGTTGTTATTGTTGCTGTTGTTTGCTTTTTTGCCAGGGGGGGGTGGAGGGGGTTGGGTTTTGTTGTAGTTGTTGTTGTTGTTGTTGTTGTTGCTGTCGTTGTTGGGGTTTGTTGTTGTTGTTGTTTTTGTTGAAGTTGTTGTCGTTGTTGTTGTTGTTGTTTTTACGTCCTAATAATTTGACGTTAATTTTCTCCCTGCAGTGGAGCTTCTCGGTAAAGTCATGTGACACACACTCAACAGTGCTGAATCGAGGAAGTCGGGTACCTTCGATTCTCAAGGCATTTTGTGAGTTCTCTAATACATTGTACAGTGGGGCGATCTATGATTTTCTTTTTTTTCTTTTGCTGAGTGTATATAAAATGTTCTCAAAAGGCCTTTAACAGAAAATACAACACAGTTGCTTTTACAGCTACATTGACCCCGTGTTAAAGCCCGTACTTATTACAAAATTATAATAATGTCCTATAGGGTTTAAACCATCTGGCACCACAATATCTTTCTAATTAACTACATGAGTAAATTCCTTCTCCAAAATTACGATCCATTAATTTTTTTTTTTTAAAGAACAACTCAAGACTGTGCTTTGAAAAACATCCCCCCCCCCCTAAAAAAACGGAGGTAGGGCTTTTTTCGACAGCTGCTCCCTCAGTGTGGAACTCAGTCCCACTGCATTTAAGACAGGCTCTTACTTTGACCGCACTCATATCTCTTCTAAAAAGCACGTTCATTTAAATCTCATTGTACTAACTACTTACATTATTTTTCCAACAGCAAGTGGGACCTGTCGCGACAGTGATTGTCCCTATGTGTATGTTTTCTTCGTCAGATCACAAGCCTATATATTATGTATTTGAAAAAATTGTTGGACGTTGAATGGGACAGTATGGATGGAACGTTGATTTAAGTCCAATTCTATTGTGAATCAACTAGAGCCGCCAGTGGTTGGGTGCGATGGACGTGACCTTTATCATTATTATTATTATTATTATTATTATTATTATTATTATTATTATTATTATTATTATTATTGTTGCTGTTGTCGTCATCATCATCGTAATCATCACCAACATCATTATCACCATTATCACCATCATCATCATCATGATCATCATCATTATCATCATCATCATCATCATCATTATTATTATTATTATTGTTATTATTATCATTATTATCATAATAATAACATATTATTATTATCATTATCATTAGATTTCTATAACTATTTTATTATTATTATTATCATCATCATCATCAGCAGCAGCAGCAGCAGTAGTAGTAGTAGTAGTAGTAGTAGTAGTAGTAGCAGCAGCAGCAGCAGCAGCATTATATGTATAATATGTACATAAATACATATATAATTATAGATATATATTATATAATTATATATATTTTATATCATATATACGTTCGTGTGTGTGTGTGTGTGTGCGTGTGTGTGAGTGTGTGTGTGCGTGTGTCTCTGTGTGAATGTGAGTGTATGTATGGCAATGGAATGAAATGCAAAAATTCAATCAATGTCAAAAAGCGCTTCTGTATTAGTATTATGATATGAATTATTTATCGTGTCCTTCGTGATGTTGCTATGTAAGACCATAGTATTATGTACATGTACATACGATCAGAGATAAAAACTTGGCATCGTCAGTTGTTATTTGTTTGAGGTTGTAACCAAAGTATTCCTCGTATTTCCTGTTCAGTCTCAATCAAAATTATTGTAATTCCTTCTTTGTGCATTTAGCGACACTTTGTTACTTTTTTTTTCCAAATTGTTTAAGACAATGTAGCTCATGCCATATTTTAAAATAGTAAGTTGGGTGTTGCAATCCCACATTTAGGGTAATTGCACTGGGTGCTTGTGAAAAATCATTAAGGCTGATAAAATTTGTGATTAGGTTTTTTTGCCATAAATGTATAAGAAATCTGACTCAAGTGTATAATTTGTTTGTACTTTTGTTCGTTTGAATTTTGAGTAAAAAGAAGAACATTGACATAGTAACAATCATTTAGTGCAGGAGAAGAGTAGGACAGACAGACAGACAGACATATAGACAGACAGACAGACAGGCAGATAGACAAACAGACAGACAGACAGGCAGACAGACAGACAGGCAGACAGGCAGACAGACAGACAGACAGACAGACAGACAGACAGACACACAGACAGACAGACAGACAGACAGAATCAAAAGAGGGAAAGAAAAGAACTAGGAGCCAGCAGTGCGGTCCTCAACCACCAGCTCAGTTTACTTGATCAAACGGCTGGAAACTTCTACTCAAACAAGAGCATCTTACTGCTGAAGGTTTTCACCAAATCTCCGTTTGATACATTTGATAAGTAGGTAGTTGGCAAGTACTCTGGTGTGGTTTGCTCCTTCTTTCCTACCAAACATCTATTGTCCTTTTCGCTCCTCCTTCTTTTTTGTGTTTGTTACTCGCTCGAAACATCTCTAGTCTTCGGCACTTATATTGTGTTTCAAGTGCCTGCCTTAAAACTGTAACTAATACTTATAGAAATACAAGCAAATATTTAATACATAATTTGAAGGCGACCAGATTTTCTTTCCCATCATTGAGGGGAAAAGCTAACATCTGGCCATTATTTGACCAAAATGATGCTGGGTAAAAATTGTTTCATTTTTTGTTAGGTTGCCCTTTGATAGGTTTGACAGTTTGATAAAACAAACAGGGGCGAAGGCTGACTTGTTTGACAGGGTAATCAAAGTGAAACGGGACCAGATATGGCCTGTAGATATCACACAAGAATCTTACTCGAGGCGGCGACTCTGAGTTGTGAATGAAAACAAATCCGGAATTCATATTGTATGCTCAACCGCCAAAATAATCGGGAAAGTATCTTGTTAAATATCAGTTCCAACTAAAATTAAATTTAACTTTAGATGTGAATACATAAACACAAAGCAAAAAAGCAGAGATGTCAGTACTAGATCTATATGTTATAGATCTACTAGTGAGTCTAACTCTTTGGTAGAACGTGACAATTATCATTTTTTAAATTTCACATTTGGCTGGTTTTGTTAGCCTTTCGCGGCCAGGAGCTGGTATCATAATCGAGGTCACGATCTGATTATAGGACGGTAAAAAGTCAAGGAAAAAAAAACAAGCACATGCAGCAGTCAAGAGATTATTAGGAGTTAGTTCCCCTCACATTTGTGAGGTAGACTCGACCAGTGTTAGTTAGCTTATATAATCAGGGCTTGTGATTGATTATAACTGTGATGAAACAGCTTTGACTGCTATGCACATGTTCCCTTCAACTCTATTGGTAGACTCTTCCAGCCTCACTTTAAGCTTACTTAAAGCTTGCGACTGCTTATGGAGTGGCCCGAGAGGGGTGTGGAGGCTATTTCTGTGGCCGTGAAACCGTTTTGAATGTTAGGCATACTGTTCATTGTTGATTACGAACGTCTTTTTTACATATAATTTAAGAGGTTTACTTTTATGGATGAATTTGACAGCGACAATGTTTCAAAATTAGGAAGGGGAGCAGTGATTATTTGATTATATAGACGCTTCGCCCCTGAAAACAAGCGTCTGCTGTGTAACGCTGTTGCATATAGGAACCTCGAGTTCAATTCCCGAGTTGGGATAAAATTCTTATCGAGCATCTCTGTCTTTCAGCTGGAATAGTGTATCCCCCTCAGCCTTGCTTGTCTCTGACACGTATGATCGGAAGCCTACCTCCTATCCCTAAAGGATCTCAGTTGTGCCGATGGACCTACATTTTTAAAAAGTTCGGTAAAATATAAAAAGAAACAATCAGAAGACGTTTAGACATTGCAGGGTCAGATGTTTTGTTTTGTTTGCTCTTGGAATGGGATAAGCCCTAAAACACTTCGGGTCAAATCTGAATAGCAAAGATGTGGTACGTGCGTTTAAATTATTATGACCTTATTATGCAGTTCGCTACCTTGGAATTACAAAGTTCTATCTGACATTGTTTTTGCCATTTTGAGTAACTATGGTCATGAGGCCAGAAACAAAATTGTCTATCTGCTCTATCGAAAGCGTCAGATTCTTCGGAGTCGTTATCACGATATTTATTGAATTGCATTTTTTTTAAAAGTTTGACTTGTTTTAAACTTACATTTTTTTACGTCAAATTTCTCAAAACTGATACTGAGCAGATAGAAATTTGTATTTTTAGGGTAGCGAGTTGCGAGCGGCAAAACAAAAAACAAAGTTGTGGTCAGGTTGTTGTCTCCTGTATTTAGCCTTCATTATTAGACCCCATCCGATTCGATTTGATCACGAAGATCGGGTCCATTTGACCAACGGATATCAGCTGTTGGACTATCATCAGACAAGGTATAAAGAGAGAGAGAGAGAGAGAGAGAGAGAGAGAGAGAGAGAGAGAGAGAGAGAGAGAACGAGGCAAGCTCGAGAGTATATCTGTACACAGAAACGTCGTTTCACCGTTACCCTTGCTGGCCCTCACAGGCAGTAGGATCGAAGAAACTCTTTTCCATCTGAATGATCAAAATTGTGTTGATAGATGCAGTCATGACCTTTGTAATAACACTGTCATTGTAAACGATCAAGACAAATTTCTCCCTGTGAGACGAATATGAAATAAATTCATTTTCACTCTTTGTCAGAGTCCACATAAACAACACATTGCAACAACACTGCTCAATTCTAATACTTCCGACCGATTTATTAATGAACAAGGGACTAAACAGTTTCCGTTTTTTCGTTTAACCAATATTATAACAATAACACAGAGTGGAGGTCACGTAAAGTCGTCTGTGGTTGAAGAGAAAATGGTCTTTCTGATCATATTATAGTCTTTGAGAGGGGAGTTTGGAGGTTTGGGCAAATGGATGTTCTTCCGCTGTTTCAGAATAGACGTCGCTTATAGGGTGAGGGAGAGAGCAGTTCTAAAGGTCTTTTGGGTCAAAGTAAATTTACACCCTACCCCCTTCCGCCCAAAGACGTTTATGGTGCTCTGTTTCCTGTTGCTGAAAGACTTGTCTACGATTTCACGGGGAAATTCCCAGTGACCCTGATTGTTGCACACTATGTCTCAGCTGTTCCAAACGATGGTGCCGGAAAGGAGGGGGGGGGGGCAACTTTATTTTAAACCGCTCTTCCAACACACCATGACTTATTTGATTTAAGAGTTAATTGCAAGTAGCTTTTAGGCTGCCGTCGTCACAGTGACAATAGGGTCCACTGCTCCTGACGAAGCAGGTTCCTTTGGGGCCGCAGTTGTACCACATGCATGCGTTAGCTGAAGAAAGAGAAGCCGAGTTGTAGAGTACTGAATTAAAACTACAGGTAATGATAAATAATAATAATTAGCTTTAAAATTTGTATGGCGTATATCTCCTCTTAACGTGCTTTTTAAAGCCTATATTTTACCACCAAACGCTAAAACACGTGGAAACATTCTCGGCTTCCCATGAAGCATAGAGAGCAAGCAGCCGACTAACCGCTCAAACACAAACAGACTCGCAAGGTCTTTCGTGGTGTACAATCGGGTACCCATTCCCACCTAGCTGAAGTGAGGGAATTAGTGTTCAGTGCTTTTCCCATGGACACACCGCCGGTATTTTTTTTTCTTCAAGTCCAAATCTAAAATAGATACATGTATAGGCAATCACGGTTCGCCCTTTATTTTTCTGCTTGGATACCCTCCAAAAGTTTAATATTATCCTAATCTTTTTTTCCAAACGACAAATTATTTGTGCCAGATCTGCGACAGACATCGGTTTTCATGGTTCTCCATTCATTCCTTTGTTGGATGCTCTTAAAAAAGCTACGTTTCACTGATCTTTCCCCATTACCAATTTGTTTAGGTTCCCTTAGTAGTTTGCTCTGGGCCTACTCCTGCCTCGTTTGCCTTCAATTTTGCCAGTGAGAGCTAGATGTTCAAGACCCTATGTCTATTCCCGAGTCCAAAAAAACTACAAATGTCGTTTCCTGGTTGTTTTTAACAGTGAGTGTCCCACGTGGGCTTTATCTTTATCAAGAACTACCTCATTTGATTTCTTTTACTTCCACGATATTCTTAGCAGTCTCCTAAGACTCTCTAAGTCTAAGTAAATAAATTATGTTGGTATAAATGTACCTCTTTAGCATTCTGTTCTTTTATCACTAATTTTTTTATTTTAAATAGTTCCCTGTTCTGTTTATTTACTGAGTATCTGTAAACGCATCCAGAAATACATTTAGTACACTAATCATGAAAGTAAAAGTATATAATGTTTTTAGATTTTCCTTACCGGCAGCTAGGTGCACAAGACATGCAACGGTGAAAAGGACCAAGAGGAAAACTTGCAGAGCGGCAGACATCTTGAGTACGAGGGCAGATTTAAAACAGGCGAACCAACCTTGGTACAGTTTGAAGAAGATCTGTTAACGTCAACACGAAGGACGGTGCGTTTCCTGGCTTTTTATACTGCATGTCATTGTTTTGCGTGACCCAAAGAAAAGAAAACAAACTATAACAATAACTTTTTTTAAAAGCAAAGAAAGGAAAAACTGTAGTGTGGGAAACACCGGCTGTACAGTGGCTTGATATTACACAAGGAGTCCAGAGACGCAAGGGTTGAAGCACGAAAACGACAAATTAAGCAGTACAGTGTGTCTAAAAGAAAAGAGGACCAATATGAAGGGTAAGAACTCACTCGTCCCTAGATCTACACTAATTTCAACAAAAATTGGAACATATAAATTCAACCCTGAGGAAGTCAAGTCTGTAAATATGAAGAAAATCAATAGATGCGTGCGAGAGTTAATATCAAGTTTTAAAAATTTCAAGCAAAAATGGGTAAAACGCAAATTTGTATTCCTTATAAATAAATGTTGAGCTACATGGGGCGTGATCGGCCCTTATTGGTTGCAAGACAAGGACAGTAAAGCCACAAACAGTCACCTCAGATAGATATCTATGTGCCGAGAAAGTTTTGGAGACATTAGGGGAGAATACTATGTTATACCGTACAGGCCTGGTTCCAGTAGGATGGGGTCACGACACACACATCAAGAGAGGCCCTGAAAGAAATGGTTCCAAGAAATGTTTGGGGAACGCCGAAAATTTACAAATGAATGGATACCACATTTTCCCAATCTTGACCCCGTTCAGTTATTACCTTTGGGGGGTTTGACAGAGTCTAGGGAATCAACACACAAACAATCGGACAGTTGAAACTTAATGTTGACAAGACGTCGAAAGAATCGGCACAGAAACATGTCACAGGGTTATTCAAAATTTCCAGTGGCGCACGGGAAAATAAAATGGTCTACACCTGGTGATTTAAATACCCAATACCTTCTTTGAGTTATGTAGTAATCAATTTAGTATCAGATCTACTGTTTCTTCAATGCAAAAATAGTGATTATTTGAAATAGAACAATGTGGTTGATTTGTAAGAAGTAGACTCTACTGCAAGGTTTGCCTTTAGGTCTTTTTTTATTGAAATTTTAAAAATGTGATAGTTTTCGAACGAATGGGCTATTTTTTTTTTATTATTAAAAAATATACCGTCAGTTTTATTGAAATTGTCTCACAAATGACCGAGTTATTTCCGTTTAAGATGGTCCCTTTAAGAAAAAAGGTACATGTACTCATACATTGTAATAGCAGTAGTAGTAGCAGCAGC
>NW_004798175.1:235601-236725 GCF_000002075.1 Aplysia californica
GTCGGGTTGGGACAGGGGCGATCGACCGACTCGTCGCCAAAAAACAAACGCGTTTGTTTCTGGGGCGACGAGTCAGGCGCGATCGATTTGTGCCACGATAGCCACTTTGCGTCCTCAATCTGGCTTGCTAACTGACCCGACCCGACCCGATCTGATCCCCCAATGGGCACTCCACTACATCACCTCATTATGTTCCAAGATTTCTGTTCTCTTCAAAATTTGACACAAAAGGCGAGGGGGGGGGGGGCATTTTTTTAGAGTGTGGACTGAAGCATAGAAGCGCTTTGCCTTAGGCTTTACTGAGAAAGCCTAGGCTCTGCCCATTTGACTGTACTATTCAACTGTCAGGAATTTTGAGCTGTTCTTAGCTATCTGATTCTGTTCACTGCTGCTCGCGACCTTAATTTTTAATTACAGCGAAAACAACAGCTGTAAGAAGGGTCTTTGATTCGTGATTTTTTCCAACATTCAAATGCTGTGTAATTATTACAGTTAATGAACTTTCGTCTCATTTCTCTCAAACTGTCATTGATTAGAGCATATTATATTGAAATTCACATCGATAAAACAACAATATTGATGAGTGGAGACAATAATAAGTATAAAATATCCCTCTAAGAATCATTCTCAATAATTAAATATTCAGTCACACCATGAATAATTCAAGCGCACATCATTTGCGCTATCGAAGTGCAGCTGATAACTTTGAGGAAATAAACAGAAGGCTGGAGAGCTCGCCATACCCAATTCCACATTCGAAAAGTTATGAATGATTGTATAATGTAATTAGAAAATCTTATACAGTTTCGAGCGCCGTAAAACACTTACCAAAACGAAAACAAACAACTAAGTGAATATCCCAGCTGGCAGTGATACCAGACTGGTGATACAATGTTGGGTTTTTTTTTAATAGTCAGAATGACTGTTGCGAGTGGACGTATAGTATGAGAAAAAATAATAATAATTCGCACTCGGTATTCGAATAGCACGCTTGGAAGCACAACAAAGTTTTGTTTCCTCAAAATCTCACGTCACGAATGCATGCTTTGTTCAACGTAGCTTCGTATAGTACAACAAGGGGTTAAGGCTGGATAAAGAAGAAAGAGAGAGCGGAAGGGGGGGGG
>NW_004798175.1:238178-240366 GCF_000002075.1 Aplysia californica
AGAGAGGGGAGAGAGAGAGAGAGAGAGAGAAAGAGAGAAAGAGAGAGAGAGGGAGAGAGAGAGAGAGAGAGAGAGAGAGACAGAGAGAATGTGTTTCTTTTTTAGCTTGTGTGTTTGTGGGGAAACACAAAATCAATGTGCCAGTGTCTGAATAATAAAAATTTGTCTTATCATAACTAGGTCGTCTCACTTTATCTCAACTTTTAGAGGCCATTTTCTTCAAATCCACTCTGTGCAACTCAGTGGTGACATAGAAAGATGAAATAATATTTTTAAGCAATAGGTGAATATGTCAAGAGTAAAATACAAAAATGTTAAAGGAATAGTTAAAGATTAGAATAGGAAATCTCTGAATCTTAAATTTTCCGTCTGTGGGAAACTGTGACACTATGACATCTGTTTTCTCATACAGGCTTCATTTGTTGACCTGTATTTAATGTGTCAACTTGTTGCATCATTGTTTAAATTCATGGGTGAAACAGAATTCGTTAGACGAAGTGCACACTGCAAATCGAATTCATTTTACTCAGTCGGCGCCAGCCAGCTTTTCGTACATGGATGGTGCAAAAGCTGCAATTTTGGCAAAGTTCAAAGATAGTGAACGAAATTCGTCTGTGACCTTCAAAACTAAACACGTATGTTTATCAAGGTGGCAAGTTGAATCGGTTGTATTGTGCCAATATGGTAGCCTTCTCCACTCCATGAACGATAACTGCATGTGGCAGGCCTTGACTGAATCGTTACTGAACTTGGTTGGCAGTGTGCACTCGGCTCATGTACTAGAATTCTTTGGGAGTTTTTTGATAATTTATTCCTGTCGTCATATTGCGGCGAATGAATTCGAGCGCATCCACGCTTAACAAACCGCTATCGTAGAATTACAAAGTCCTATCTGACTTTTTTGGCTGTTTTGAGTTACTAAAACCTTGAGGTCAGAAATCAAATGATCTATTAAAGTTGTTAGATAATTCGGAGTTGTTACCGAGATATTCATAGAATTGCATTTGAAAAACCTTGACCTGTTGTGAAACTCAATATTTTTTTCGTCAAATTTCTCAAAATTGGGTACCTGTACTGCAGAAAAAGAACTTTGCTTAGTAATTCTAGGGTAACGAAATATAGGGAGCAGGATATACCTTGAATTGTAAAATCATTGTGGAATTCAGGGCCTGAAACCCCCCAGTTTCTTTTTAGGTCAGGGGGGGCATGCCCCCCTGAAACCCCCCATGTTGTTAAAAATAAGTTAAATATTACTACGCCACTGGTCCTAGTTCTGTTTTCAAACATCAATAACTCAGTAACTATTCATTTTGCGGCAAAAATGAAGGCCATATTCGTGTTCAGCATGCAATATACTACTAGAAAAAAAAGTATATCAACGTGTACATGAAACGGGTGTATAAGTTTTAAAAATACCGAATTTTTTTTCTGGCTCAATTGCGATTCCGTTTTACACAGGTTCAACTGTACATGTACATGATCTAAATTTGTGTCGATGAGGGGTGTGAAAACACCAGCACGGAAAGACAAAAAAGAAGCCCAGAAAAGGGTCGGATAAAAATTAAGCCTCCTCCTTTTAATTTGGCCATCAAAGGAAATCTTCTAAAAATTGATAATATTTTATGCCTTTTTCAAATTCAAAGACCGTTGCGGAATGTTTGTGGTACCGGTACAGTAACTAAGCTTAGTACGCTACTCATAAAAGTTACCAACTAGCTGAACATAGCAAAGTATGCCTATTGTTGACAGGGATGGTAAATTTAAATAAAACAGAGGCTGTAAATATTACTTTTATTATAACCTCTTACGCTGCGAAATAAATTATAAATGTGGTGGTGTGCCCAGTGATTATAACTCCCGGCACAGGAAATACACGAAGGGAGGTAATCGTTTTAATTGGGTAACTTTCAAAGAGATTATAATAATATTACATGTAATTATGTCCCTTCTAAAATTCGAGAAATTAATGTTTCGTCGGCCAATGAACACGATGAGTTGACCAGATTTGTAATAATTCAACACGTCAAGTGTGCTGTTGGGCGCTCATATGACCTTATGGAGTTGCGAGTGCCGTAAAACCTTACTAAAACTAAAACTAAGTGTGCTGTTGTTATCTTTTCCCACACTCACACACACACATACCCGCACACACACACACACACACACACACACACACACACACACACAC
>NW_004798175.1:243244-245007 GCF_000002075.1 Aplysia californica
GGGGGGTGTAAGTGTTTTACTGCACTTGCAACAACTGCATAAGGTCATGTGAGCGCATGGGACACATTAAACATTTTTTAGTTGGTAGGAAATATTGAATTTTGCCCGGGTGGCGGTCGAAGCCTACTTTTATCGATAGTAGACCACCAGGGGATCTTTAACGTGTGCAACTTGGACACGGGACCTCCGAGATTATTCATCCTTGTCCGAGAATGCTAGTGTAGATCTTTTCTACTAGAAGATCAGGGTGTGGCTGAAGACAGCAGTAAGAAGGAGCCAAGGAGTCACAGCAGAAAGGCTGCAGACAGCGCCAGGAACCCAGAGGAGGGAGTAAAGAAGGTGAGGGGGTGGGGCAGAAAGAGGAGACGAAAGCAGACCACATAATATTGCTCAAGAGCAGGAAAGTAGGTGAAAGGAGACAACTTTATAGAAGGAATTTTTCCCCGTCGATACTCGGATTCGAACCCTGGACCTTTGAATGAGAGGCGAACACGTTAGCCCCTAGGCCACGAGAGCGCCCTTGTTCTCTGTATAAGTTCGCTATACTGGTGCACACCATGAGCGCGCAAATGTAGGGCAAAAACACCGATCTTGCTATAGGTCAAACGCCAGTCTTTCTTAAAAATTAAATAGAGAGCACGTACAACTGTTCCTTCCTTGCCCTTCATTCAAGTCCAAATTATGCAGCATAATGAAAGATCGTGTATAGACAATCTTTGGTATAATGGTGTGCTCCGCAGTGAACTGGAGTTTCGTCAAATAACTCAATTGTTGATGATATCATTATAACATAAGTGTATACTTGCAAATCTTCTGCAACTGCCTAACCAGTGTAAAAAGCTCGCCTCTAAGGACACAATGTTCTGGTATGTCCAGTGCAGTGCTTGTCAACCTTAATTTATAGCCAGTGCCCACTTTTGTCTCCTTGAAGAAGCTAAGACTTTTTTGCTCCTCCAACCTACATTAACTTCTAAAACATTGCGTCACATTGATCTTTTAAAATGATGATTTAATTTCACTTTTAATTTTAACTAAGAAAATACTCGACACTCTTTCCATAGATACTTAAAGAGCACGAGCGCCATACGGTTTGAACAACGATTCTCTCTCTCTCTCTCTCTCTCTCTCTCTCTCTCTCTCTCTCTCTCTCTCTCTCTCTCTCTCTCTCTCTCTCTCTCTCTCAAGTGGTAGTGAGGTTGATGAACTGCTCTGGCTCGCAATGTCAGGAATTGATATAGATGACTCAGCTTTTAAAATGTTGTTGTCATGGAATGAGTCAATGGGCAAAACATGTCATGATAACTCCAGCTTAAGAAAACACAGAATATTACACTGTGGAGGCAAGTAATGTTGTGCTTACAGAATCGCTTGGATGACATCCAATAAGGTTTTACAATAAACTTTATGTGACAATGTTGTAAACTCTACATTATCTTTAAAAAGCATCGCGTCGGATGTTTAGTGGTTAGGCTACCAGACACGGAAGTGTGATATTGCAGGTTTGGAGGGTCAAATCGTCAGCTCGGTCTGACGTTATGTCCTTATGAAAAGTACTTTACAAGAATTTCACACTTGGCTCGATCCTTTTGGAGATGAATGTCAAACTCGAAGATCCAGCCTCTTAAATTTAGATAACCTGGTAGTGTTGATAGCGTTAAAACTATTCCATTTAACCATTTAAAAGGCGTTAAACATGCCATCGAGATTCAGTTGTTTGTTCATAGATAAATACAAATGATGAACAATATAAGAATATACATGTT
>NW_004798175.1:246527-249048 GCF_000002075.1 Aplysia californica
GGGTTGTGGGGGGGGGCATAATTATATAAATTATAATATAAACTATTGGCCAGCCCTAGTCGATATTGCCATCAGTTCACACCAACGTTTATCAGTACGATAGTGAAATTTCGATGTATGTGCGCATGTTCTAATCATATATCTACAATGCGAAGCATTATTATCTGCGTCGGTTAAACACTATTTAAATATACCTGGTGGCTGAGAAACAAAAATGTAGTCCGACCCATCATAACTTGGGCAATAACTTAGTCATCTTTACACCAATTTCAACAAAACTTGGAACAAAGAAATTTCAAACAGCAAGAGGCTACACTTGACATTATAACGAAGAAAATCAGCTCACTTGTTCGAACTAGAATCTATATCCAATTTTCAATAGGTTCAACTGAAATAGAGTAAAACGCAAAACTTTGCCATTTAAAACAAAATCACTTAAATTGGGTTCTTCTTCAGATAGTTACTGTCTGTGCACTGTATAACAAATAATTTATACAAAACTGATATATTTTAAAAATTAAGTCAGGGATGGTAGTGGCTATTTAAATTGCACATTCCAGGTGTTGATCATTTCTCTCCATACAAGCTCCAATACGCCGCTGGAAATATTAAATGATCCTGTGGCATGTTTGTGGGTCGATTCTTTGAATCTCCTATTAGTATTAAACTGTCCGATTTTTTAAATTTGTGGGGGTTGTTTCCGTAGACTGTCTGTCAAAAAAAAAGCCAAAGTAAATCATTGAACGGGTCCAAGTCAAGGGAATGCGGTGACCATGCATGTGTAAGCTTCTGACGTATAAGGTGTTCCCCAAACCTTTTTCTTTTTTTTTTTTGGTAACCAAACAAGAGTCGCACTTGATGTATAGGACGAGACGCCCATCCCACTGGAACCAGGCCTCCTCAACAACTTAGGCCTAACACTTCTTCTTCTATCCCGTGGTTGGGGCAACCGTGGGGGCACCACTGCATCTGACAGCCAGCTCTCGTCGTTTCTCTTTGTCTTCTGCTTTCCTCAGATTGTCACCCATCGTCTTCCCTGTCCACTCTGTGATGTTGTCCTCTCATCTCCTTCTCTGCCTTCCTCTCTTTTTCTTTCCTTGTACGGTTCCTTGAAAGGATTGTTTTGGCAAGTCATGTGAATCTTGTGACATGCCCATACCATTTTAACACGGCCTCCTCCAAAAACATTTACTGAACTTTCTCATCACGGTGAGATAGTATCCTTCTGATGTGACTGTCGTGGTTAAACCGTTCTCATCCTGAAACCAGAACGAACCAATCACGCCCCTGTTGTAAGGTTAGTAGATCTATACACACACGACTGTAAACTGGAGAGACGAACACACACGACAGCAAGCATTCTAATAATGAGCCTGGGTGTAGTGTCTGACTTTGTATGTTGATCCCCGAAGTGAGTAACATTAACCAAAAGCACATGGCATACGGGGCGCTTACGTCCCGTGATTAAAAAGAGTAAGGTACAATACTGTGAGTACTGTGACACCTGTAGCTAAACACTTAAGTTTTGCGTTTTACCCAATTTTGGGTGATATTTTTTTAAGTAATTTCTAGAACAAGTGAATTGATTCTCTTCATATCGACAAACTTAACACCCCCCCCCCCCCCTCCGGTTGATATTTTTGTTTGTTTGTTTGTTTTGT
Source organism: Aplysia californica (assembly GCF_000002075.1). Classification (NCBI taxonomy): domain Eukaryota; kingdom Metazoa; phylum Mollusca; class Gastropoda; order Aplysiida; family Aplysiidae; genus Aplysia; species Aplysia californica. The sequence goes on from NW_004798175.1 coordinate 248,189, forward strand.
TTTGTTTTCGTTCGGACAAGTTTTGTTGAACTTGATATGGGGGTGACCAAGTCATTGCCCTTCAAGTGGATCACCTATTTTCTAGACACTGTACATTAAACGGTAATACTAGGGTAGCGTTTCTGACCTCATGGTCTTTATAGTAACTCTTTTCATAGCTGATGACAACCATACGTGCCAGCTCTTTACATTGTTGAACTTTGTCACTGCTTGTGTATAAATCGCTTATCAAAATTTGGTTTCTGACCTCATGGTCTTTTAGTAACTTTTTTCATAGGTGATGACAAGCATTAAGAGCTAACTCTTTACACAGTTGAACTTTGTCACTGCTTTTGCTTCGCTTATCAACATTATTATCAATACCAACAATGTACTTTGCCTAGCCCAGGCGTGCAACTTATTCGCACAAGCATACATAATATATACTTACACACATACACACAAACACACACACACGCGCGTGAGCACACACACACAAACACACACACACACACACACACACACACACACACACATACACACACACACACACACACGCACACACATACACACACTGTGTTGTCCTTAAATTTATTTTTCCCTCAGTGCCCTTCATTTGGTTCCTAGTAGACCAAATGGTCTCGTCTCCATCGTATATGGGAATTACGCCAGAGTACACAGTATTAGATATCATTTAAGTGTACATAACACTACCCTAGAATCACAAAGTTCTATCTGCTCGGTACTTAGTTTTGAGAAATTCGACGTTAATTTCTTTAGTTTCACAACATGACAAGCTTTTTCAAATTCAATTCTTTGAATGCCTTGATAACGACTCCGAATAATCTTACGATTTTTATAGAGCAGATAGGATTTGGTTT
>NW_004798175.1:250200-252044 GCF_000002075.1 Aplysia californica
ACACACACACACACACACACACACACACACACACACACACACACACACACATACACACACGCACGCACACACTTGCCGTGTTGTACAATTTCGAGTGCATATTGAGAGTTATTAGAGTGAGACGAACCACCGAATAGAGATTACCCTGTGCGCAAAAAGCTTTCCCATATAGGCACATAATTAACAAAAGCCTACTTCTTATTCAAAACGGTATCACAGAGTTGTGAATGAACAGTAATGTCGAATTTATTAGGAACACCCGCTAAAATAATCGAGAAAACATATAATTCAATATTCTTTTCTACTTTCGACAAAACACAAAACTTTTAAACCAGCGGAAAGCATAATGGTCTCAATATATGTCAATAATCAGTCTAACTAAACAAATGCACAAAAGGAAGGCTAACACAATACTAACATATTCTTTTTAATTGAACCTGAGATGGCATTACAACTAATTTGATTCAAAATTTGTCTGTCTTAAAAACTGGTCTAGGCTTGCACAGCCAGGCGTCAATGACATAATCACAATGACATAATCATGCCATGACCCGTTATCGATCGATAAAAAGTCGAGGGGGGAAAAACACGAATTTACTGCAGCATAGAGCATAGGGAGTTAGTAACTTAGTACCCCTTTCTGTTTTGACTTGTCCAGTACGTCCAGTTTTTTTGCTAGATAGTATCATCAGTGCTGAGTTGAGGTGAAAATATTGAGCTTGAAAACACAGGGGGGGTAGATACTAAGTCTATTTTAAGCTGTTAATCTGTTAGCTGCAAAACACAACATATTATTGATGATTGATACTATAATCAATGCTATAGAAACGAGGTATTGGCTTAGTATAGTCATTGTTCTCCAGGTGGATATTTCTTTAATACAGTCACTCCTCCCGATCACCCGCTTTTCTTCTGTCTTAGATGAGGAAACTTAAAACAGATTTTTAAAATTTAAACAAACACATTTTAAAGCCAAGATGCTCTAACAGGACAGAAACTGCTAGGGAAGCATCAACATCAGAACTGCACAGTTTATTTGCATTTTAGATCCAGTCACATATAAAATATGAATTTGTCATACGAATGTGCACATGCCATCTGATTTGTGCTGACGGGTGCATGTCACACTATCATCCAGATTGGCCAAGCCTAGGAACAGCACTAGGAGGGAGACGACAAGGCTGACAGAGGAAACGACGGAATGGACTGGAATAGCTAAATACGAAGAGTTGAGAACCGCGAGGAGTGAAGAAGCTGGTCGTAAAATCTACAGTGGCACCCCGGCGTTCATCCAGACTAGGAGATAGATGAAGATGAAGGTGCATCCCGTCAGCAAGCTGTTCGACTGTCTAAACCCAGAAAGCACATTTTTCCAGGAGAAAGAGAACATTCTTTCATTTTTATTTATTTCAAAAGAGTACCCAGTTTGTGTATCTTTTCTTGTATTTCTTTAAGAACCAGAATTTTTAATTTCACAACAACATTTCTGGAGCATAGAGTTATGAAACTGATACCACAGATGAAGAAACAAATTTGGCTGTTGTTATTTTTAAAATCTGAGGTTTGGGCTTACGCCATCTGAACCGCGGCCGATGAATACATAAATATGAGGGCCGTTTAAAGGATCACCTCTCTATAGTTCTCACCTTGAGTGGAGCGTCTACTGTGCTCTTGATGTCGGCGTCGAATTGAACATTGAGCGGGCCAGGGAAGGTGAGAGGGTCAGGGCTGAGGGTCAGGTCTTTCAGGTTGGCCAGGTCTGTGTTTGGGTCTCCACAGTTGGTGTACTTGAAGGCGCCGACACGGGAGGAGCGGCCCATCTGTGGTAGATAGATGCCACGGGA
>NW_004798175.1:253116-264213 GCF_000002075.1 Aplysia californica
TGTGATAGATGATGATGATGATGATGATGATGATGATGATGATGATGATGATGATGATGATGATGATGATGATGATGATGATGATGATGAAAAGGCAGGGCCATTGAAATGTGCGAAAAGTCTAACGTCGTTTGGTTTCTTCAGTTAGTGTACATGTATTTGCAAGTACCGGTACCGCCTATTGTCTTCGGTAGGTACAAAAGGAGAAGGGAACACGAGATCGTAAGGGGTTGTTTCTTATTATACAGCCGAAATGGTCATCAATTGTCGAGGAGACAAGTGGTCGTTTTAGGTGCACAGACGTCTTGTACAGTGTCATCATAATTTGAAGAAGAAAAAAACAAACCCATGCGTGTGAAGTGGTCGTGTGATATGAACTGGTGGTTGCTTTGGACTGGTGACTGTCAGAGTTGGTTCGATCTGTGTATTTTAGCTTTGTTGTTAACGCCGTGGTGGTGGTGGCGGTAGTGGTTGTGGTAGCGGTAGTGGTTGTGGTAATGGTGATGGTGGTGGTGGTGGTGGTTGGTAATGGTGTTGGTGGTAGCTGTAGTGGTTGTGGTAATGGTGATGGTGGTAGTGGTAGTGGTAATGGTAGTGGTGTTGGTGGTGGTGGAGGGGTAGTGGTGTTACTTAGTAGCAATTATATATTATATTGTACTCCTACTGGAAGTGAGGAACTGAATTATATCGCAAGTTTGCAAACATTTTGACTCTTTTTCACAAAGACAAAGAAAAAGCATTATTTATTGGTGAAGCATGCTGACAAAATGAGTTACTTCTCGCAATTAATCCACGAATGGAGATGTTTTCCGAAAATGGACACATCAATGTCTTTTATCATTTCAGACAATACACTGTTTAAACCCAACCTATACATTTCTTATATTATATCCTGTCTATGACTACTAGGCTAAAATTCGTTAATTGACTCATTTAGTCAGCATACCTCACATTTAGAGTTGGGTGACAACCATTTTTATTACAGACATACATAAAGCAAATCAGACACGTTCAGAATCAAAATTTGAAGGGGGAAACTTGGGAGAAAATGGTGAATTGTATCAAAGGCTTTGCGTGGCTTGTGTGTGTGTGTGTGTGTGTGTGTGTGTGTGTGTGTGTGTGTGTGTGTGTGTGTGTGTGTGTGTGTGTGTGTGTGTGTGTGTGTTGGGGTTTTTTGTTTTGTTTTTTTGCTTTGTTTGTTTGCTTTTTGTTTTGTGTTTGTTTTTGTTGCTTTTTTTTCATTTCTAGATAAATTTAGATGGCATATTGGGAACTACGTAAGGTCTTTATAGAAGCAGAGACTTATCTTCCACCATACAGATGAAACAAAATTTCAAATTGTATTGCTTCTTAACGCTGATCATAACCTACCTACCTCAAAAACAGCCAAATAAAAACTGAAAAGCACAGCAAACGTTAGCCTTGCCATCCTCGCAAAACAAAATCTATAACACTATCGTCAGTGATGTTGAAACCTCAAGGCAGTGCTTGCCAACCAGGGCGGTGGTATCACCCACTAGTAGTAGTAGGTTATTTGGTAACGTTGGTGAGCGGTGGGGATCATCCAGGCAGCGACAGGTGTTCTTTTATGTCACACTTTATAATACAATACTATAATTATGGAGGTGAGCAGTAAGAAGATTTCAGACTCCTAAAGCTGGCAAAAGTGAGCGCTGGCTGTGAAAATGTTGACAAGCACTGCCGAAAAGTACATTAACATGTACACGTATAAGCGCACAGACACTTCTTAATTGAAACGTTCAAGTCTACGCTACATCTCCTTTTTTATACAGATTTGGTAACAGGTTTGTTCATCTGCTTTTGTATACAAAAACATGACTATGAGTAGAGCAGAATCTGCGTCTTTTGTAACCCACTCCAATGTGCCTTAATAATAATATACAATGCACACGCTTCCGATTCTCTTCGTTTTCTCTCCTTGGCTCCGGTCATAATTATAGTGTAATAATTAGATGTATACATGTACGTTTTTCAGAGTTGATATGCGACAACTCAACTTTGACACATTCGATTTTACAGAATCAATCTTTATTTTTCTTTCTCTGCGACATTCAGTCTGATTTCTATAGAAATGACTCTTTAGATACCCCCCCCCCCTTTCTCAAAACACTTGAGAACAGTTTGTTTTAGCATCGATAATAATAATAATAATAACAATAATAATAATAATTAATAATAATAATAATTACAATAACTCCCTACTCCTCCAATCCAAATATCATAGTCCTTTTCTCAAAGCAGAGTCGGTTATTCCACAGTGAATGCTTCCTTTCGACTAGAGTCACAGTTTAACCTCTTAAATACATTTTTTTTTCTAGGGGGGGGGGGGGCAATGAGCTGAAGAGCAAATCCTTGCAGAGTCGACTGTTTGTTCTTGCTGAGTACCTTTTGATCATTGCACATTTTATTGCCGTATTTCCTACCCTAGTCTGTACATGCTTGATCCTACTAGACGAATAAGCGTTCTGTTCATTTTATGCTTCCTGAAGAGATTACATTACCGACTCTTTGTTGATAATTGAACATTGAAGAGTCGTAATTTCCGTCTCAGTGCGAACTTGCATGACGTCATCCAACTAAAACTGTTCGGATGTTCTAAGCTCAAAATTCGGAATATTTTTCTCTTTGAATAGCAATTTTTTTTTAAATATGTGATGTCGATTGCGTGTGCTCGAGAAATATTTAATAGAATTTTATTCAAATTGCAGTCTATAGCACGAGCATGGTGAAACCAGCAGGGCTCGACAATCTTTTCGTAATGAACGAATTTAGCTGTGCAATTGCTTTAAATACAAATAATAATAGTAATAGTATTCATGTATGAATGAAAAAATTCGGGACCCGAAAATGTTTTCGTTATATTATTTTATATGTTGTTCGATATGTGTGTGCTAGACTGTAATTATAAATGTTGAAAAAAAAAGCAAAAAAATACATTATAATGTCATATGGGTATTTTTTAGTAGAGGTTTTACGGCGCTCGCAACTGCATAAGGTTATATGAGCGCCAGAAGATTAGAGGTGTTACAAGAGGGTAACAAACGTAAAAAAGACGAAGGGGAGATAAGGACGATAGATGTTTGATAGGAAAGAAGAAGCAAACCGCACCAGAGCTCCCGCCAACCACCCACTCATGTAGGTATGATGAAACAGCCTTTTCTTTCTCTTGAAAGAATAATTGTGCTGTTGGCTAAGTATAGTACAGCTTGCTGACGTCATGAAAATAATACATTGCCGATTACCTGTTGGAATCTCTACAAATTCGACATGTTGTTTTCTCTGTCCCTATTAAATTTGAACATGTATGATCTGACAAGTCGAAAAAGTGTTCACTGCACTTAATGCTCTCGGAATAGAATGCGCTCATTATTGAGTCAGTAACAATTCTTAACGAGACATTTGAGCTTGTGCTCGTCTCGAACTTCTCGCTTGCTTGTGTGTCTTCTGTTCCTTCGTTGAACATAAAGTACGATTAAAGTATGTGCGCGCGTGTGTATCAAGTTACATTTTGTGTGTGTGGGCAAGATTAAGTCCGTTATTCGACTGGCCCCGCACGCTCATGTGACCTTATATATAGGCCTGTATATGAGGTATGATAAATATATATATATATATATATATATATATATATATATATATATATATAGGGAGAGAAAGAGGGAGAGACAGAGAGAGAGGGGGGGGGCTTATATAATTATATGTAAGGGCGTGAGTAATACTAGTCTAAGCTAGCAGTTATTGCTATTTAAACAACATTTTGGTGCTTCGGTTGGCGTTTACAGCACCAACATCAAAACATGAAAATTGACATCTTTACCCGACAACGAGTTAGATTTCTTCTCATTCTTTGTTGGGTTGGTAGGGTTTGTTGTTGTTGTTGTTGTTGTTGTTGTTGTTGTTGTTGTTGTTGTTGTTGTTGTTGTTGTTGTTGTTTGTTTCTTTGTTATATCAAAATACTCGATAACAGTTGATCTGTATCACCTAAGAAGGATAATACGCTTAACTCTACATCAGAGAAATCGATCCATTGGTATACTCTTCGATACCAGAACATTTAACGGGAGATAGGTTTTTCTGTTGCGAAAAAGAAAGGTAGGAATATAAGCTAGAGCAAGTCCAGTTGTCTTAACTCTCCAAGGATGTAGTGGGCACATGTCAGACCAGCTGTTGTTGTTGTTGTGGTTTTTGTGGTACATGTACAATTTCGAACCAAAACACATTAACGAATTCCATTGTGCACATAGCGTAGTTCCATGTTGTCTTTCAGATAAAGAGAGCAGAATTGAAAAATCTGTTTGAATAATGAAGCTATGTTTCTTTCTTTTTTTCTTTCAAGTACTCAACACAGCTCATCTCCACATCTGTATCCTCAATGAATTAAAGGCGGCGCCAAATATACGACGCTCTGGATTGTTTGTTATGGAAACAAAAGAACAACTCACCAGTCCCATTCTGCCCGTCAATAAGTCAAAGAGAGTCTCAACCTCCCGGGGCTTTTCCTCGGCTTGGAAGCGCAGAATGTCTTTCTGGTCACTCCTGTCCACTGACAGAATGACCAAGGTGAGAACGAGAGCGAAACACCTCATGCTTCTTATTATTTTCTGCGTTTGCTTGTTTCCCCACAGACTGACAAGCCAAAAGTGATTCACTTAACATTGAAGTCGGGCGCTTTGTTTTCACAGGCGTCTGTCAGAATTTGTGTTATCTTTTGTTGTGCGTTTTAGATGTTTTAGATCAAGGTCAACAGCATTGTCAACTGATAAAATAACGATATCGTTGAGGTTGGGGGGGGGGGTGTCATAATTCGATTAGTTGAGGTCGAAAGATAAAGTGTGATTTCAATTGAAACTAAAATCGAAATACTTTTTTATAGTCCGTTTTACTGACACATTAGCCTAATGGGCTGCCTATTACTATTTCGAAAAAAAAGTGCGTCATGGGTGTATTTATCAAACGCACACCGTCTACACTTGGCGAGTCGCTGGCGAGCGACAAGGAACGGCGTGTGTGATCTCTACGTTATCTGTTGAGATAACGGGCCAGCAAGAATTTGACAACTGTTCTAAGCATACCAGTGTCCATCCATTATGGGTTTGTTTTTTGTTTTTGGCTTGACGTTATCATGTGAACAACAGTGTTTTGTTCTCTAATTTGAATAAGTTGATGGGACATAAAGCATTATATCTTAAACAATCAACACAATACATGTATAGACAAAATGTATTTTAGTACCGGTACATCAATAGAAGGTCTAATTTTAGCACAGTGTCCTGCCATTGCGCTGCCATTGTTGTACCTTCTAAAAAGCAGTCTGGATCACGTTTATTTTAGAACAGCTGTTCTATTATAGGTCATCAAAACGAATTTTGGACGTTACACAAGTCCCACGCTTGTTTAAATTGGTGGACCTTCAGCTAAACCATTTGTCAGACCGATCCAGCTTTAGATCTTCAACAACTTAACCGTCACCCATTAAGGAGTCAAGGCACTACCTTTCTTGTTTTCAATTTTGAATAAGGTGTCCCTTAAAAAGAAACAAAAAAAAACAACTTGGAGATCTATAAAACGATTTCTAGCACCGTGAAACAGTTTTGGGTGTTGGGCACACGGATATATATATATCTCTTTATCTATATATTAATTATGAATGTATATAATATATTATCCTGTCCAGGCTTGAGTAGATTCTGGTTAAAGCAATAGCTATATTAGAAGGCTTAGTAGGAACTATGAAGTGAAGGTTTTACTGTATCCTCAGACTGTATTAATATTATGGTATCTATAAGTGCCGAAGATTTGATATATGTACGTAGGGGTGAAACGTCTACTTTATAATCAAAAAATAATTGTTTGATCCCTTCCGTTTTGGGAACATCGGTCGTCACCGTCACATACTCCCATATAATAAATAATACATGTAGGCCTTATATATATACTAGAATATTGTATAATATATATATATATCTTGTATATATATATATATATATATATATATACATATTATAATATTATATTGAAATATAAATATCCATGTGTCTAACACCCAAAACGGTTTCATTGCTGCATAAATTTTATACCTTGCTCACCCCTTTTGGGCTATTTTCATATAAGCAGTCACAAGCACTGATTATGTAAGCCAAGCTAACAATTTTATACCAATGTAATACATGTACATATTATTATTATATTGTAGATCTATTGGTAGAGTCTACGCTAGGAGGTGCCTATATTAAGGTCCTTTAGTCTACCTCAAAAAGTGATGGGGGGGGGGGGGGGGGGGGAGGGCTCCTTATAATCTTGTCATGGCTGCTTGGGGTTTGTTCGCGTTTTTTTAGGGGGGGGGGGTTGCTGGTTGTTTGTTTTGTTTGTTTATCAAAATTTGTCAACTGTAAATTTAACTACGTCACAGAGAGGTGAATACACAAACAGAAAACAAAGAAGACAAACAATTTGTTTTATAATTATGCAGTGCTATAATTAGACTCTAGTGATATGGTTTCAAATTAAATATTCCCATTGCGTGTTTAAGTTATAATAATGTTTTGCGCAAAGTGCTGAGTGATAAAATCATCAATAATAATTAATGAGATATCATTTATTAATTCTTCGATTGTTTTGGCGGGTGATCATACAATAATAATTAATATGAATTCTGGAATTGTTTTTATTCGCAACTCAGCGATGCTGCCTCGAATTTAAAATCGTGTATAATAATGTTCCTATCATTGTCATTGTATGATTGGTGGAGCGTCTTTCCTGGTTCTTATCTATAATTATAGTTTCTCACTTTGATGGCCCTTTCAAACAATTCAGCTGTCGTCACTGATTCCAACAAGGTAATGGACACAAAATAAGTAGAAGGAGGAGAGATAAGGACTACAGCATGTCTGACAGGGGAAAAGGAATAAACTACACGGAGTAAGAAAAGATAATAATAAATAGCATAATTTGTATAGCTCAAATCCCCACTCAACAGCAAGCTCTATGCATTTCACAATCTATAATGTTATTACCGGTACCAAAGTTGCTCTACTAGAGTCTTTGCTATTACCCCAGCAGACCTGGGAGCATTCTGAAACAACCTCAATTTCGCGGGAAGCATACGGTGCAAGCGGCCGTTTATGGGCGCTATAACACAAACTACTCCCTTAACATACTGACAAGATCTTTCGTTGTCTGAGGCCGGTGTCATAGAATATTTCGGAACCAGGATAAATCGGAACTGGTTCCCAAAAATCCTAGGATATTTCGAAACCATTCCCATTTATCCTGCACCTGGCGGCAGGATATTTGGGAACCTCCAGGATATTTCGGAACCACCGTCATCCCTGAGTGATACGCAGTGTCTCACACTTCACAATCAAAGGAAACAGACAAATTAATAAAATTAAACATTTTTATTGGCAACTTTCAAACCCACAATCATTACATTATTGAAATAGTACGTGAAAACATAGAACTAGAGAACAAAATGACACAATCCTTGGCAGCTTTATATGTGTACATTTGGCTCACAGGCTTCAACAAAAAACTTGGCAATGTAACTTTCCAGTACACACTTCAAAATTTCAAAAGCATCAAAATAAAAGTTTTTAAAAAAGAAAGGAGAAAAGAAATCAAAGCACTTCCCTTGTATTCTTCATAAACGTTTTTTACTTCCAAACATAATTAAAATGCAAAACTATACAAGCTTATTTTAGGTAGAATTATACCAGTGGGGAGCTTCTTGAGTTTGTGCAAAAATAAACAAGTAAAAACAAGTTTTAAAAAAGTAAAAAAGTAAACTCGTTCATCTAAATCCAACCACTGGTGCATAGTGACACCTGGTGCTGTTGTCCAGATAAAATGCGCGCGGTGTAGGCTGGTCCTTGGTGAACGTGTATGGTTTGCACTGGTCCACTCGTTTCTTCGACTCCTCTGCAGCGGCCTCCTGTGCGGCTGTTTGTTCCTCCACTATTGCAGGAGACACATAGGGGAATCTACCCCAGGAGAGTTTGTCCTGGTCGGGTGAAGTGCCTTGCCCAAATGTGTAGGTGTAAATATCCATCTGCAGAAACTGGGCAGCCGTGAATATTTCAACTTCTGTGCCCCACACTGATGGCCGTGGCATATTGGTGGGTATGATGTACTTCCAGACGGGCTCCCGCCCAATGAATTGCTGGACCACTGAACCTGGACCTGCATTGGCAATCGCTTCTGTAATGACAACTCTGACCATCAGGTGGTCCTTTTGGTTACCAGATATCAGGTATGCCAACGCACGGAAGAGGCAGTTCCCATCCCCTTGCACCTTCCTAGTGACCAGGGTTTCAGTAATCTTGTGACCATTCACCATCCAGTAGTACTTGACCTTTTGGGTGCTCAGGCCTCCCATTCTTTCGCAGAGGACTCTCCTCTCAGTAGTGGTCGTGCAGGGATTGAAAAAGTACTCGGTAGACTCTGTGCAACCAATCACAATGCTCATGTCCACATCCTCCTCGTCTTCAAACTCCGTACGTCCAGCAGGCCCAGGTGGGGGGATCACTTTGATCCAGTCGGCTTCCTTGGTGGAAACTTCTGTGAATGGAGCAAATGAGACCTTGGCGCGCTTGGGTTTTGATGGGGCAGTTGTTTCACATTGGCCTTCTGTGCGCTCTGAGGTTTGAGAAGCAATCGCTGACTCTTGTGATGAGGGGGGTGCTGAGTCTGGTGCTGATTCTTGAGAAGAGGCGAAGACTGAAGCAGGTCTCTTTTGGGGTTGACGTGATTTGTAGTTGGCTGGTGCGTCTGTAAGGTCCAGATGGGGGAACTCTTCCTCTGGGTTGTGGTACAATTTCAGGTTGTTGGGCCAGTACTTTACCCTCTTCAGTCATCAGCGTGTATCTAGATTTCTTGGCATCCACAGACACAATTGTGTAGGGCCCCATGAATTGGTAGTCCATTTTGCCACCCTTCCTGCCGGTGTGCATCATGTTTCGCTTCATAACCTTGGTACCCACTTGAAGGGGCTTACCTGCCTGGTGTCTTCTATCAAAATAGTCCTTCTGGACGCTTTGCTCCTTGGCAATGTTCTGGGACACAGTTTGGAACATATCTTCACGGATGGCCTTTGCTGACTCGAAAACCTCCTCTTGGCTGACTTCCTGTTGTTCAGATTCAAGTTGCTCCTCCAGGTTGCGCGCCTCCTCTTCTGAGATGTCATCCTCCTCAGGTTTGTTGTGCAGTAGATCAACTGGCAGGGTCATCTTGCGTCCAAACATTATCTCAAAGGGAGATCTGCCTGTTGCCCGCCTTCTGGGCGTTCTGAAGGAGTAGGCTAAGGCGTCAAGAAGTTTATACCAGTCACTGGGTTGGCCTTGGACTGATTTCCTCAAAGCTGTAAGGGTGCTAGCATTCTGGTGTTCACAAAGTCCATTGGCCTGTGGATGGTATGTCCCTGTGATACCGTGGTGCAGGTCAGTAAGGCCATACAGACGGTCAGACACTGCATTGCAGAATTCTCTGCCCTGATCTGTGATGTGTATTTTGGCGAGGCAAACAATGCTTAATTAACAGCCTAGGTTATACTTAATTACTTGATCGTGTCCCTTGGACTATAAACTAGTATTTTAGTAAGCTTTATTCTATTACAGTGAGAAGAGATTTATTGCCCAACCTCATCAAAGCGGCCACAAAATCTGTTTAGAAAAAGTCATAAAGTCAAAAATTCATGTGGGCTAATGACCTTCTAGTAGGTTCCCAAATATCCTGGTGGTTCCCAAATATCCTACCACTACAGTCAGGATTAATCGGAATGGTTCCCAAAAATCCTGCCACCATGGCCAGGATGAATCGGAATGGTTCCGAAATATCCTGTGACACTGGGTTCCCACCTGGGTGAAGAGAGGAAAATTGGGGTAAAGTGCCTTTCCCAAGGACACGACTTCGGGCCCGCGGCTTTCCATGAACCCTTGAACCCGCAATCTCACGATTACGAGTCCGGTAGTCTAACTGTAAGGAGGCCACCGACGCCTCACCAACCCACAACAAGGGGGGCTTTATAGCTATCTATTACATTAGGCCTATGATACTCATACCACAGACGCCGCAGAGAAACGCTGAGACCATTACCAGTGGAGTAACGTAGTCTGTTAATTGTTGTCTTTATTATAATATACACGAAAGGAAACCGATTGGATTTTTTATATATAAGGCAAAAATTATATTTTTTAGGGGTCAAAAATAGACTCTAAATCTGGTTTGCAGGGAGAAGAAAACTCCAGGAAACTCTTACACAAACAATCAGCAGGTTTTAGAGTGTAAAAATCTATTTAATAAAGCGGCACAATCACGAGAAACGGTTCTCTTTTCGAATCTTCGTATCCCCCAAGGAGGTTGCCACAGCCTTGGGAAAGCGCCAATAACAAAATACTATGAACCTTATGAAAACGATTATTTTTTATCTTTCCAAATAGATATTTAACTAAAACCAAAAGTTCTCTGACTGATTTTTAAATAAAAGAATCTTTTTGTCTTCACCAGGTGCGAAACCAACAGGAATAATAATTAGGCCGACACTATTTCTCCGAACGTTCGGGAAAATAAAGCTGGGCACTATTTCTCCGAACACTCTGAAATCACATCCTTTCCGCAAATTTCGGATATTATATAGATTTATAATTATAGTATAGGCCTACCAAAGATTGTTCGTATACAATATGGTTCAATCGGTCCAAAATATGTCCGCAGTAAATATTTACAAAGAAACGCTACAGTTCCAAACAGTTTTTCGCTACAGATATGACGTGTTGCCTATGAAGGGTGCTGCTCTTAAGTTAAACTTAATGTGTTGTTTTCACTCGTGTGCTGTCTAGTCTAGATCTACGGAGGGTTATTGATAACGACACATAGTACTAGCATAGATATCTGCGTTTGTTGTGGCTGCGACCAATCAATCGTGGCTCGATTTTTTGGCATTTTTTGGTCCCCAAATCGGAGGATGAAAGTCAAATTTAAAAAAAGAAAGAAACAGAACCTCTTTACTTTTGACAGAAAGTTCACCTAGCTTCACTTCGTCTCTTTCTCACTTGACAGGGGAAAAGGAATAAACTACACGGA
>NW_004798175.1:264313-266561 GCF_000002075.1 Aplysia californica
ACATCCTTTCCGCAAATTTCGGATATTATATAGATTTATAATTATAGTATAGGCCTACCAAAGATTGTTCGTATACAATATGGTTCAATCGGTCCAAAATATGTCCGCAGTAAATATTTACAAAGAAACGCTACAGTTCCAAACAGTTTTTCGCTACAGATATGACGTGTTGCCTATGAAGGGTGCTGCTCTTAAGTTAAACTTAATGTGTTGTTTTCACTCGTGTGCTGTCTAGTCTAGATCTACGGAGGGTTATTGATAACGACACATAGTACTAGCATAGATATCTGCGTTTGTTGTGGCTGCGACCAATCAATCGTGGCTCGATTTTTTGGCATTTTTTGGTCCCCAAATCGGAGGATGAAAGTCAAATTTAAAAAAAGAAAGAAACAGAACCTCTTTACTTTTGACAGAAAGTTCACCTAGCTTCACTTCGTCTCTTTCTCACTTGTTGTCACCACGTTGATTTGTTGAATACGTTACAGTTACTTTTATTTTTCCCTCTTTGTGGTGTTTTATTTTGTTAGTGTGTATTTTTTCTTTCTTGTTATTGTTCTGATGTGTTGTTTTTCTATCAATTTGTTTATGGGGAAAAAAGGGGGGGGGGTATATAGTGTAACGTCATTTAATTTGATGTTCCTACCTTCATTAGATTCTAAATATATATATATATATATACATGTATAAATATATAGATTTAAATGTGTTATGTTAGAGCGTACGTTCCACGTAAACCGATCACATGTACTGACACTGGCAGGCCCCTTAAATGTGTGTGATTCCATAATTTACTTGTAATATCCTGTACTTTGTTTTAAAATTACGCACATTAAGTGTTAAAACAGCCAATCTTCTTCGGACAGGTGGACTCACGCCCTTATTTGTTAATTTTTGTGGTTGTTTATGGGCTGTTCTAATTTTGATTTCATTCTGTTGTGAAACCTTTCTTTTTCACGTTTATGTACATTTCACTAAAAATCTCTAGACTAGCCAGACTAGCTCTTGAAAATTGAAATAGATATATAGACCTAAAAATTTGCTCCTGTGTGTGTGTGTGTGTGTGTGTGTGTGTGTGTGTGTGTATGTGTGTGTGTGTGTGTGTGTGTGTGTGTGTGTGTGTGTGTGTGTGTGCATGTGCGTGTGTGAGTGTGTCTGTGTGTGATAGTAGAGTGTGTAAGTGGAGAGTGAGGAGCGTGCGTGTGTTTGTTTTTCGGGCTTTATTCAGTAACAGTTCAAAGTATACAAAAATAGAAACACAGGATCCATTCACTCCAGGGCTCATGAGTCGTTCCTCTCTTTCAGTTTCACTCATTGATTTAATTCCCGTGTTCTCTCCCGCGGCTCATCCCCGTCCGCATGACTTTCACACCCCACCCCCTCCCTCCGCCTCCAGGCACACACAAAGAAAATGTCACACATTCCCTTGCTCCCTGCGAACCATGGACAATAATATAGGCAAAACACTGCCTTAGCCGCTTTCCTTTCGTTCGTGAGCAGTGGACCAGGCCAGGGGGGTCGGTGTCGTCGTCTTGTAGTTGCTGTCGCTTGTGGATACACTCGTACATTCTTCCTTTCACTTGTTCTTTCACTCATACTGTCTCTCCATTCACAGCTCAGCTCGTCATACGTTCAAAATTGACCACTGATCATGTTTAGTTAATGGGTGTATAAGTTTGTGTGTGTACATGTGCATGATGGTGGTGGGTGTGTGGTGGGTATACTGAAGGTTGTCTGTAGGCGGGCTTGCCATGCGGTGTTCCTTCCCAATCCCAGACCAGAGGCAGAATCATTGAGGCCCTGCCCGCTCCTGGCCAGCCCCCACAAACTCCCACCAGGGATCTGTTATGTGATTATTACAACAGGCCCCCGCCGTCCGTCCCCCGACCACCTACTACTTATGTACACAGCTATCACCACTGTGCTATGGGTTATATAGTTTTCTGTTCATCATGTCTAATCATAAGAGATCAATTAGAACTGACGATCGTTGGCCGTGTATGTTTGGCCATTTGTTAATACTTGACAAGCTCAAAGTTTATATGAAAAGATATGGTCTAATATCCGCCTATTGATATCATTTTTTTCATGTTTATGTACATTTCACTACATTATTTTTGCTTACTTCCCTTTGTGATTGAATTGTTTACCTTGACTGGGAAAATGAAAGACATTGTGAGGGAATGGAGGGCGGGGGCGGAGGGTGGGGTGGATGTGTGTGTGTGTGTGTGTGTATGTATATGTGTGTGTG
>NW_004798175.1:266661-269270 GCF_000002075.1 Aplysia californica
ATAGTGACCCCAGCCATCCATGTCCAGGAGCTGTTTTAGCCTTGTTATCTATCTTTGGTCACCCTCTCTCACACACCTTCCAATCCTTCCACTTGAGGCTCCCCGAAAGTGCCGACAAAGCCGAGGGGAGAAAAAGGGGTCGCTGGCAGTCGGCCAGGCCTCGCAATACGCACATTGACTGATACAGGCGGGCCTAGCGATAGAATTGATCTAGCATCGGCCGGTTCGCGATTGTCGGATTTCAGACGATTGTCGGCAAACATGCAGGTCTAAATAGATGTTTGATAGGAAAGAAGGAACAAACCACACCAGAGCACCCGCCAACCACCCACAACCATCCATAGACAGTCAGAAACAACAAAGTGAGAGTAAACTGTAAAGAAGAACCATGGTGTGGTACCCTCCTGTGCTTCGTTTCAGTTTTAGCACACACTTATTGAGTCTCGACACGGTGGAGTCAGGCACTTGTCAATCTTTGGGCATGTGGAGTTATTGGTAACATCTGAAGGCTTTCATTTGCCTTAAATTCTATGAAAAAATACCCATCTATCTTGAATAGAAGTCGAGATATTTGCCAGTGAATAAGGTGAGGGTAGCTTGGTTTCAGAGGTAAAATTAGCGAGAAAATTTTAATGGCCGCCAAAGTTTGGTAACGGAAAATTTATATATTTTGTGCAATTAATCAGTCTTTCAGTAAAATTCATGGAAATGTGCCTTTATATGGACATAAAAAGTGTTGAGCCAAAAAACCCAAAATTTTGGTAAAAATTTCCGAACAGTAGGAACAATGCCTTTTTCTTCGACTTCAGTTTCCACTTTTGACGAGCACCCTCACATATGGTCTGGGTCATTATAAGTGCCAAGAATTAGAGGTGTTACAAGAAAATAAGTGGGTGATTGGAGGGCGTCACTGGTCACTACATTGTACTAGGTCCTGCTTCTTTCCTTTTCCCTTGTAGTTTGTGTCTTACATTTTCCCACCACCAATGAAATGAACAGAAGTGTGTCAATGAAGTGTCAGTGACTGTCAATGAAGTGTCAGTGACTGTCAATGAAGTGTCAATGAAGTGTCAATGAAGTGTCAATGAAGTGTCAATGACTGTCAATGAAGTGTCAATGAAGTGTCAATGAAGTGTCAATGACTGTCAATGAAGTGTCAATGAAGTGTCAATGACTGTCAATGAAGTGTCAATGAAGTGTCAATGAAGTGTCAATGACTGTCAATGAAGTGTCAATGAAGTGTCAATGAAGTGTCAATGACTGTCAATGAAGTGTCAATGTGCTTCTTCTCATTTACCCTACTCAGTTGTAGTTTTAGTAGAGTTCTTGTTTTGTTTTGTAAGAGTTTTACGGCACTTGCAACACAATAACCTCTTATTATAAGTGCCGAAGACTAGAGGTGTTACAAGAGAGTAACAAACACAAAAAAAGGAGGGGAGATAAGGACGATAGATGTTTGATTGGAAAAGAAGGAACAAACCACACCAGAGCACCCGCCAACCACCCACGGAAGAGAGATGAGGATGGTAGATGTTTGAGTCCAATAGGAAAGAAGGAACAAACCACCAAAGCACCCGCCAACCACCCACGTACCATGTTTCAGAACAAAAGAACAAATGTAGAGCAAGTCACTTTCCTTTCAGTGACATTTATTTCATACAAAGGGAGAGAATCAATAAGAAGAACATTGGAGAGCTGCAGTGAACTACATGCATCCATCAAATCATTATCAAAGGACAAGGAAAAACAACACAACAGCAAACTGGATTATCCCAAACATTTCCAGATGAATGAATCGAATAGAACGTCAGCTTCTGTGCAACTTGTCCCGCTTCTACAACAACGAGAATAAATATTGAGTTTGCCATTAGTGAAATCAATCAACAAGCCACTTTCTACAACCACCAGACAGCAGGGGAGCACACTGCCACTGTCAGAAAGGCAAGATACTCATCTACTTCCTCTACATACTCTCTTTTCCAACAAAACAAGCAAAACCCCCCACAAACAAAACAAGAGAGAGAGGCAGGCTGCTCCAAACCTGAGTGCTAGAGTCAGGGCCAACCGGGGGGGGGGGGGATGGATTCATTCTCCCACCAGACAGACAGACAGACAGACAGACAAACGCGCCAGACGTGCTGGATAAAACAACAAGTTCTCCCACCTGCCAACCAAAAATCACCTCTTCTTCTTGTTTTGTTTTAATAGGTTTTACGGTGCACCTGCATAAGGTCATATGAGCGCCATGGGGTGGATGTCAACAGAGACCTTACTTTGCTCACCTCTCTAGCTTCAACAGCACGCCAAAGTCTGCTTCCACTATCACCTCCTCTGCCAACAAACATGAGGACAGAGACGGAGGAGAGTCGAAATAAATACCACGCCACAGGCACCGATATACACTACTGGGACTACCATCTAGCTACTTCTCAACGCAACTTGACCAAAATAAACTCTACAACACGAGACTGATCTTTCAACTAGAGTTACCACTTGAGGGGGTAAAAAAAAAAAACATCCGATGGAAAAGCAACCACAAAAGACCCAAGAACCTTCCCTGAAAGTAAGTAGTGCGTGCGTGTGAATACACCCAAACATACCCCCCCCCC
>NW_004798175.1:269687-270390 GCF_000002075.1 Aplysia californica
AATGAAGATAAATCAGGGTTAACAGTGAAGATTTTGCAAAATCACTAGATAGATTTCATGAAAAATTTCTCTCTTTTTGTTAAAAAATCACTAGATTCATTTAAAACGCTTGACCCCTACGAAAACCTATCAGCTTTGATAAACAAAAAATTCTCAAGGCCCAAGTCACTTGCTTTGGCAGCCCTGAATAAATAACACATAGGTATCCATGTTTAGAGCAGGTATCGGTACCGATACCGATACGTATAGATATCTAAGTATTGAGTATCTAGTATCGATACCTGCCCATCACTAGTGGCAAGTGCGTTCTTGTGAAATGTTGGTAATGTGCCGAAGTAGTGTGGTATTGTGTTGTCTAACTCTAACGGTGTATGTTTACTGAGGCGTGGGCCGAGGTAGTAGTGAGCTATTTTGTGTTTATTTTTGTCCGCTATGACTTTTTTCATGTATTGGAGTCTGTATGTTTTGATTTTTGTCCGTATGCCGTGTAGGCTCACCCCTCCCTTGTGTTTGTCTTGTATTAGTGTTGTGTGTCTGTGTGTCTAGGTGTGCTTTTGAAGATAAATTGTCGGATGTGTGTGTTGATGTTGTTAATGATTTGTTGTGGCGGGTCTAGATCTAGTGTCTGCGTGAGGTAATTTATTTGCGGCAGGACGAGGGTGTTTACAAGTAAGCTACGGCCGAAAATTGAAGTTTGTTTGTA
>NW_004798175.1:270490-275394 GCF_000002075.1 Aplysia californica
ATCTCTATCTATCTATCTATCTATCTATCTATATCTCTATCTATCTATCTATCTATCTATCTATCTATCTATCTCTATCTCTATCTCTATCTATCTATCTATACATGGGGTACACCTGACACTTGTCCATCCATCACTCATTTTTCCACATGATGCAGATGGTACAACCACCCAAAAATCCAAAAATCACTACAATTGTTTTTTTTATCAGATCATGTAGAAAATGTCACCATCAACACAGATTTCCCCAACATCAAATCCTGCCTTTCTTTTTTCAAGAGCAGCTCAAAAACATCTGTGCAATTTCAGTGGGGGTGGGGGTGGGGTTTTTAAATAACTTTTCATTACAACTGTTTCCTTCATCATCAGATTTGTGGCAAATACAAAAACTCATACAAAAATGTGTTAAAAAAACAAAACCAGAAACCAGAACAAACACGATGCACACTAGATACACTAGCACTCTCCCAGATAACTGTCCAAAAGTAAGCAAAGATCAAACAAAGTCATTGGGTACAAAACAAAACGATCAGTCTCCAAATGAACACAAAATTATACAATTTGCTAGATGACATGAAGAAAAAGGGGCTGGGTGGATGTTTGCTGAACGGCAGATATCTTATTCTTGCCTCGTGAAGTAAAAGTGTAACTGACAAAATATGGGATAGGAACAGGCCACACCCATAAATCACCAGTCTCACTTTTAGAATGAGGACAACAATTTTTAACAAACAAAAACTACAACAAAATAACTAGAGTAAGCTGCCACTTACCTGCCCAAGGAGCTGTGGAAACATACATAGCATGATCAAGATCGAGGATGTTGCGGGCACTTAGAAAACAAAAAAATGGAATGAATCATGAAAGAAGTGAATCAAATGATGGCCAACCTTATAGGTTAGAGAACTGTTCTTTCCATACCAACATGGTCTACACCCTGACCGTTTCATTCACAAAGGCGTATTACAATTCAAATTTCTTCTGCCCAATGAGGAGTCCCAGTGCGTGAGAGGGAAAAACGTTTGACTGTCAATGCTTTACACCCAACCTTTTGCTCTCTCATCCTGCAAAATAAATCTCCACTAACTTTGATGCCTTAAGCGCGACAGCTACAACATCCTCCATCTTTCGTCCACTAAATGAAAGTTGGAGCTGAGTACGCACCTTGGGTTGCACAATTTCCATGCATCCAAAACTAACAGGACCCCCCCCCCCACCAAAAATGAAACACTCTGTCCCAAAAACTGGAATCACAAGAAAAGCTTTCAAAGCTTCAACAGCTGTTTATGGAAATTGGTGCACTCTCCCAAACTGCGACTCAACTCACAGAGCAGACATATTAGTACAAACATCTGCCATTCAACAAGTTTTGTCTGAAAATCGTGTGAAAACCCCCCCAACAAAACAACCCACTCAACGATGCTCAAGAAGTCCGAGCCAAGAACAGAACAGCCAGAACTACAAAGGGTGAGTACAAAAACACTAGCACCCTGCGCTGTACAAACGAGCTGGCAGAAAAGACTCTGCTAGGTCTATGACTGACCACTGAACCTTGCCCACGGTACTAGTCTCGAGTACTTGACCAAATGTGTTACAAGATTCCAACGTCCATCCCCACCCACAATTTGTGACATCATCAACTCAACGAGCACTGCTGTATTTTGGCCTGACCTCACAAATATCCTTTGTTTGAAGAGACGAGCTCAAGAGACATGAATGAAGAAAACCAGTTTCGACAAACACACGAGGAGCACAAAGGAAAGTGCAGGATGAAGAATATTGCTTTAGAGCACGTAGCCTGAAGTGAACATCATGCTAGAGAGGGCTGGGACTCTCCTGTGTTTTTTCATCACATCACCTGAGTCTAGACCCAACAACACAACCCTGCTGTGATGCACACTTGATCAACAACATTTAGCAGTTTTGTTTACAACCGAAGGAGAGAAAAACAGAACTTCTCTTTTAACAGCCATCCCGTGTTTCAGTTTGGACGCACTTCAGTCCAACCCCCCCCCCCTCTCCCAACTGTTTCACCACACACCCACCCATCTAAACAATCAAAGAAAATGTCCCACCACAGCATTACTTGTGTGTGCACGGGAGACTTTGGTAAAGTTTTCTAAGAAATACAAAATATTCATCTGCACTTTCCTTCCAGCCCTATGTGCAGGACAGGCTCACAGCAACACCCTTCACATATTGTACACAGTGGATGATGGCAAGGCTAATGATCAAACAAACATCGGCCGAGTGAGTGCATCACGGGTTGCCGCGGGTCCAGCCAGTGTTCAGTGCCGCTGACCCACAATGCTCCAGCGTCCACTCCTGCTGACCCACAATGCTCCAGCGTCCACTCCTGCTGACCGACAATGCTCCAGCTCTCAGAAGAAGTCGGCTCTCGGGCAAGACGACGACAGACAGCCTGCTGCAACTTCAGAATATGGCCAGACGCGGTACACACACAAACACACACACGCAGAGAAGAGAGAGCGAGCGAGATCATCCATGGTGATCAACGAGGAGTAGGCGGTGACGACGGTGGCCGGCCGGGGCTATTTGCCGGCCAGGGAGAAGGAGAGCTTGGGTCGGGCGTTTTTCTTGTTGAGGATCATCTCCTGATCCTTCTTGGAGCGTCTTTTGTCCTCCTCCTCCATCCGCTGCTTCTCCTCCAGCATCTTTCGTTGTTCCTCCACCAACTTCAACTGCTCCTCCGCCTGGAACGAGAGAAAAAACACAGACACGCTCGCTATTAGTTGCCACAACTGAACATTTTTAGGACAAAGGGCTTGTATCTAGCGGGAACTGTAAGGGTTTTCAGCGCCACCAACGACATGTCTTCAGAGAAGAAGGATGAAGGTTTTCAAGTGTCAAAAACAACATTGTTTTGGTAACTATAAATCTATGAAATAACTACACTAGGTTCAACCAGTCTTATCCTCCAACCACCCGCTACCACACACAGTCAATTAAAAAAAAAGAAGAAACAAAGTCTAGAAATGATAAAGTCACTTGCAAGTACTCACCACAGAAACAAAAGACCAATATGTAACTCACCATAAGTGCACAGCAAAACCAACAACCCGCAAAACTGCTGAACCAACAACAACAACAACAACAACAGTAACAACAACAGTAACAACTCACCAATTTCCGCTGAGCCTCTTCGATCTTCTGGTTGTTTTCCACCATGATGGCCTCCAGCTCTTCCCGCTTCTTCTTCTCCTCCTCCTGAAAAAGTGATGGCAGGCAGCTAGAGGCGTGCTACAATCTCAACCGACACAAAGAACAAAGGATCAGTCCAAACCGTTACACAAACATGGAAATGAAAAAACATTAGACCAAAAATATAAACCAACGAAATAAAACCAAAACAATACATGCAGAAGTCAGGTACATCAGATCTGTACGTATGTCTGCCCGCTCCCCGAGTCCAAGGGCAACAACCATGGAGCAAAAATGGCTGAAACATGAACAGATGACGCACACACGCAAAGGCTAAAGAAAATACACACTCAAACTAGAACGTTCACGCACAGCATTCTCAAGACAGATGATGGATGCATTGTCAACACAAACACAGAGGTAGTGAAATCAATACTTCAACACAGAGAGATAGAAAATGTTAGGACTATGACATCTACATCGACGAGGGCATACCTAAAATATAGGTCAAGAGAGTGTCACTGAAAAAGCTCATGAGGCCAAAAAAAAAAAGAAGTATTGAACAATTTACCTGGAATAAGATGAACTACAGAGGAAAGTTTTTAAAAAAAGCATTTGTACTTCTCTTTAGGCTTAACCATCACCCACCATTACGGTGCAAAAAACACTGAATTAAAAACCAAATCAAGCACACTCGCACATACAACACGTTCATAAAGCAATTCTCAACGACACACGAGAGATATAATAAGAGAGAGAGAAAAAAAATGTCCTTGAAGATGAGCGCCATCATATCTGTGGAGGGAGGCACAAATCACATTCTTCTAACATCACAACATTCAAACAGTCTACAGTACTTAGACACAGATAATAATCATACTATACACTTGGTAAGGCATACTTTACATCTAGAAGCAGAAATGAAAAAAAAACCCTATCCCATAATCATTATAAACATTTTATTTTCATGTTACACGAACAATGATTATGACAAACACACTGATAAAAATGTAAAGGTTTCCTAGAAAAAAATAATAATAGAAGACAGAAAACAGTAACAACCACAAACGATGAACAAGAAAAATAATAACAACCTAACGGAACTGACACACATACATACACTGACTTAAACTTTATGAAAGACTGCATAGAACATGAGATCTACATACCCAAGTGGCATAGGCGTACCTTGAAGGGTTATTGATTCCTTTCTTGAAGAGGCAGCAAACTTGTCAACATATTTAACACATCTGCACCTCAGGGCCATGACAGTAAACAACACTAAAGAAACAAACTACCCCAACTTACAGAGGGTAATTTTGTCTACGGGAACAAAAAGGGGTTTCTTTTTCTTTTTTCTTCCCTTGCTTTCTCCCTTCCTCAACACCAGAGAAACACACTTTGTACAGTGGCTTCCACACTCCAAGCACTCAATTCATTCAAACAGCCAATAAAAAGAATGAAATTGCAGCATATGCAAAAAAGAGACAGATTGGTGGGAGACTATATGGAGAATGCTAGAGAGGGTGACCAAAAAAAAAAGGACTATTTATAAGCAAAGGGGTCAAAAAGAAAGGACATTGTGGAACAACTTGAAGATGCTGACGTATCAACTCACTGTACCCCGAGAACCAAAGCTGCCGAAGCATTAACACTTTTCACCTTTAAAAAAATCTTCCCTTTTACAAACACCTTTCCAACCTTCTTTTTTTCCCTTACATCCAAATGGGCAGGGACCCCCC
>NW_004798175.1:276335-277330 GCF_000002075.1 Aplysia californica
CCCCCGCCCGTGCTGCCTGCCAGGAGACCTGATCCAGTGGGTTACGGACATGGGCCAACATACCTCCTTGACCCGCTGGGCCTCCAGCTCGGCCTCCCGCTGCTTCTCCAGCTCCTCCAGCATCTGCTTCTCCATGATCTTCTTGGCCTCCTCCACCCGCCGCAGCACCTCCGCCTCAATCTCGTCTTTGCGCTTCTCCAGCTCTTCCTCCACCCGCTGTTTCACCAGGGCCTCCACCCGCCGCGCCACCTCCTCCTCGATCAACTTCTCCTCCAGCTCTTTCTGACGCCTGGGGAGACAGAAAAAACAAAACATGGGAGAGTAGGTAGGGGAAGAATTTCTTGAACAAATCGCAACCTAAGAGCTTTCTTGTTGTATCTCCATTTTTAATAACAGTGAAAACAGTTCATACCAAAGAAAGAGCTTAAGAAGAAGTCACATTTTCACTGAGATAAAAAATTAAAGTCACGACAAGAAAGCACTGAGGTCGCAAAGTGTCTAAGGAAGTTACTGAGGATCAGACGGACAGTGTCACAACCAACGAGGAAGTGTTCAGAAGAACGAGACAGAGCCTGGTCAGAGATGAGGTGGGAAGAAGGCGTTGGCGATGGATTGGACACACTTTCAGGAGGTCAAGCAGCTGCATAACAAGGAAAGAGTTAGATACGAACCCACAGGGTAAAAGATCAAGGAGAAGACCACGTGGAACCTGGAGAAAAGTCACGGAAATGGATAAGTCACGGAAATGGATAAGTCACGGAAATGGATAAGTCACGGAAATGGATGTACAGAAAGGTGGGAAGACATGGAGTGACATCAAACAAACGACTAGCCCAGGATAGGGAAAGGTGGAAAGTGTTCGTTCTTGGCCTATACCGTTATCCAGAGAGACAAAAGCAATGATGATGATCATGCAGGGGGGGGATAAATTACTGCATCAACCCTCTCATAGAAAAAATTATCCATCTAGTGGCCTGGGGAGAGGAAAACGGGAG
>NW_004798176.1:0-1602 GCF_000002075.1 Aplysia californica
GGGGGGGGGTTGTTTTCGGTCTCGTGCCCTGGTTTTCGTGCCGATATTTGTAGTTTACGTAAAAGTGTATTGGCATGGTGCAAATTGTTACATTTCAAGAAAAAAGAAACAAGAAAAACATAACAAGGTAAAAGGGAATTGGTAAGTCGGTGATGATGATGATGATGATGATGATGATGATGATGATGATGATGATGATGATGATGATAAATGTAAAGTTAATCATCCAGCAGACGGTATTATAGAGATGACATCTGGAGACACGACAGGCATATTAATATTAGATCTTTTTCCCCTGTACCAATATCCTTGCCTTAGTTTTGGTAAGAGCTTTGTCGCTTGATGACCCTATTGCGTTGCAAATGCGGGGAACTCTTACTATAACAAACAAACAACAACAACAACAACAAACGACAACAACAACAAAAACAACAAACAATAACAACAACAAAGGGAGGCGGAGGCCCTGGCGAAGCTCTTCGGGGCTCCAAACATTTCGAACGGATAGGCCACCTGGTCCTCACACACACAACAACAACAACAGAAAATTCTTTTTAAAAAGTACCATCCCCACTCGTTTTTTTTTTTTGGGGGGGGGTGGGGGAGGGTGGGGTGTTTTTTTGTATGTTTTACTCACCTGAATAATAGACAGGACAGGTGTCTCCCACGAAGAGCTCACTGTCAACAGCCAGCCTCGACTCAGGCATAGAACCCACCAACACACACACGCACACACACGCACGCACACACGCACACACACACGCACGCACACACACACAGTGACACAAACGTAGACACACTAGGAGGCACACACTCCCATCTCCGGTCTACGAGTGGCCATCAAACGCAAGATGTAAGATTTAATCCTCCGATCCAGATGACCAACCAAGAGAAGATGTTGTTTTGGGGTTTTTTGTTGTTGTTTTTTTTCCTCTGAGCCACGTCACAGGAATCGTAATCCGCCCAGCACTTTGGCTCAGAATCAGAATCGAATACAGACAGAACCAAACGCGAAATCAAGACACCATCCGTAGAACAATTTCATAATCACAACAGCTCATCCATTAATCCTCTGACACCACGAACAACCAAAGTAAATATATCTATCTTCAACCTGCGATAAGTTTATTAGGAGGTATCCAGAAAATCCTTCACCTCTTGGACATAACTCGTCGTTGCAGGAGAGAGTCAGTTATCAATCCAATCACAGAGCTACGACTATGATGATACTCGACTACACCATCATAATCCAACACAACAATCTCTATTCCTCCAATGACGTCATTCTCAACGACCTTGACCTGTGATGACGTCACTGCATCAGTAGGAAAAAACATAATGATAATATTACTACACTAATGCCCCACCACCAGCTAGTGGCACCGCGATGTCTAGAAAGAATGTGCTGAAGAATAAAAGATCTATCGTACACCTACACACTGGCTTTAACTGCTTGGAGCATCACTTATTAGAAAAGAACACTATTTATAATATGCTCTCTACTTTTTAAGATTAAGAAGGTTGTTGTTGTTGTTGTTGTTGTTGTTGTTGTTGTTGTTGTTGTTGTTGCTGTTGTTGTTATTAGTATTATTATTATCATTA
>NW_004798176.1:4292-5638 GCF_000002075.1 Aplysia californica
ACTATTATTACTATTATTATTATTATTATTTTGATCATTACCGGTATACTATTTGTTTCGTCGTTCTTATCAAAAAGAAGTCAAATACTTTTATAATCACTTTTACAACTATTATCATTATGGCAATACTAATAAAAAACATAAAACAGGATATTATCGACATACAACTACCAATAGTAGTGGTAGTGGTAGTAGTAGTAGTAGTAGTAGTAGTAGTAGTAGTAGTAGTAGTAGTAGTAGTAGGAGTAAGAGTAGGAGTAAGAGTAGTAGTAGTTTTTGTAGTAGAAGTAGTAGTAGTAGCAGTAGTTGTAGTTGTAGCTGTAGTTTCTGTTCTTGTTGTTGATATTTGTTGTAGTAGTGAGTAACAAAAATTACAATGAATATATTACATATAATAATCTTCCCTAAATTTTTATTCAAATTTAATTGCTTCTATTCTATATATCTGAACACATCGTTTCTACAGACTACTCTTAAATTTCTTTTTCAAAGTCCATTAATTTTTTCTTTTTTACCCATGGACGGAATGAGATTTCCCAAGTCAATACGACAGGGTGCACTGTTTTTCTCTGCTATGTTTACGTTCTAGTTCAAGTGGAATGCCAAAAGATCAAGTTTCATTGGGCTCACGTATCTTAACCCTTAAGGTTTCACTACGCAAAAAATGTCTTTTTACATTTAGTAAGGTTTTACGGCGCTCGCAGGTGCATGAGGTCATATGAGAGCCATGTCTGCGAAAAAATGTCTGTAATTTAGTGGGGTTATTTGGTTTTAGTAGGGGTTTTACGGCGCTCGCAACTGTATAAGGTCATATGAGCGCCATGTCTGCTAAAAATATCTGCAATTTTGTTTTTTGTTGTTGTTTTAGTAGAGGTTTTAGGGCGCTCGCAACTGTATAAGGTCATATGAGCGCCAAGTGCAATTAAGAACAGATGGGGGAATCGAAAGATAAGTTAAATACAATTAAATTTTCTTCAAGAATGGATACTTGTTAGAGTAAAGAAATACAGAAATTCGTCAAAGGATGCGAAAATAGGAATTTTAAAAGTTGATAAGTAAATTTTAAAAAATAAATCCATAAATAAATCAAATAGGTAAATAAATTTACAACAACAAAAATAGCAACAGACACCACAAAATGTAACCAAAAGACAACAAAAAACCAGACTGATGAAGAGAATGGTTCTGAACATTGGGGAGTAACCTTGCGTCATCATACACCCAACCCCTTTTTTTCAAAGTTCACTTACTCTTTGTCTCTCGCTTTTTTCTCTGTCACTGTCTCTCTGTCTTTGTCTCTGTCTCTCTCTGTCTCTGTGCCTCTCTCTCTCTCTCTCTCTCTCTCT
>NW_004798176.1:14687-16677 GCF_000002075.1 Aplysia californica
AAGAAGAAGAAGAAGAAGAAGAAGAAGAAGAAGAAGAAGAAGAAGAAGAAGAAGAAGAAGAAGAAGAAGAAGAAGAAGAAGAAGAAGACAATTCTGATTGCAGTTTTTACTGTCTCCGTGGTACTGTTCATTCGTTCACATGTTGGTATGCTCGTTCGTTCGTATGTTTACAAATATGTTGGTATGTCAGTAAGCTCTATGTGTGTATGTTAGTATGTTCGATCATTCACATGTTCGTATGCTCGTACGTTCACATGTTCTTAAGCTCGTACGTTCACATGTTCGTATGTCTGTATGTCCGTAAGTTCACATGCTCGTATATTCGTTCGTTCACATGTGACGAAGAAGTTTCGAACCTTGAACCATCCACAATTTAGCTAAGTTGACAAAGACGTCTGGTGACAACGTTGTATGTTCTATTTTTTGGTTTCAGTAAGACTTTTACGGCACTTGCAACACAATAAGGTCATGTAAGTGCCGAAGATTAGGGGAGTTACAAGGGAGTAACAAACACAAAAAAAGAAGGAGGAGAGATCAGGACGATAGATGTTTGATAGGAAAGAAGGAGCAATCCATGCTAGAGCACCCGCCAACCACCCTAGAGAATCTAGTAGCAAAAAAAAAAGTTCTTTTCTTTACAAACGCACGCCAAGTTTAGATTTGGGTTCGGGTACCGTGTCATGATGACAAATAACCAAACGGTTAGAGTTTCGGTTAGGGAACAGAGACAGAACGATAAATAACCAAAAAGACATTAGATGGAACACAAACTCACAGAAAACAAAACAAAAACAAAAACGGTAGTCGAAACAAAGACATTTTAAAAAAAAATCTTTTAAAAGATCGAACCAACTAGATATTAAAAAAGAGATAAGTATTTAGAAAGATATCAGCCTAAAAGAAGTATTGAAAACGGCAGAAAGTTCTCAGTTTCAATCCTGCAAACTCTGTGACCACCAACAAGGAAACGTTCTGACGGGAGATTTGACATGACAGGGCGCCAAGAGATTCGTCACATTATACCGGCGTGAGGATGTTGTCAGACGACAATTATAGATGCATGCCATCATTAGTCAGTGCCCCGCCCTCTATCCCATTCCAACCCTTTTTTTTTCACACACACCCCCTCCCCTCTCCCCAAACGTGTCCATACTTCTTGCTACCTTTGAGCGGAAATAAAATCTGTAGGTAGGTAGGTAGGTAGGTAGGTAGGTAGGTAGGTAGGTAGGTAGGTAGGTAGGTAGGTAGGTAGGTAGGTAGGTGTTTTATTTTATGTTTTTAAACGCCTAAAATCAGTCAAATGTGTACGTGATAGTTTCGACCCGTCAATAATATTAAATATTCCTTTAAAAAAACCCCAAAAAAACAACACCCCAAAAAACAAACAAACAGACAAACAAACAAATAAACAAACAAGAAAAAAAATCCCGGACAAAACGTCTCGCTGTAAACAATTAGATCTAGACCTAGACCCTAGCCTCAGATTGGATAACTGAATACTTAAGCCATAAAAAAGTCTATTACTACATGTAGATCTATCGAGGAGACTATTGCCTCCATTTAATACTTTAGCCGCAAATACGTCTATTACTACATGTAGATTTATATCTAGATATCTAGATCAAATGAGGAAACAACTGCCTCCAGTTTCACACCTGGGTGTTTGATACTCGACTCCGACCAATCACCGATGGCACACAGCTAGTGATGACGTAGATAGGGTGATTCCATTCTCATCTCGCCGGCTGTCACGTAGAGCCAGCTTCAGAAAGCAGTATCCACAAACACACACACACACAAACAGAATATCACCGACACACACGCGCACACACGTCGTCTCTATGCCCTCCACCTGGCACACGATTATATCCTCCGTCAGGACTCAGGACACACACAGACAGACACACAGACTGCACATAGAGAGACACACACAATCCGTAGACGTCCAGATATGTGCAGTGGTGTTATCCCACGATCGTGTGTGTGTGGG
>NW_004798176.1:18085-19338 GCF_000002075.1 Aplysia californica
GACGATGAAGCACTTAGGCTTAGCCACACACACACATACACACACACGCCATCACTCCAATGAGGCGACAAGTGAGTATTTTTCTCTCATAATAAATCGAACACAATAGACACACCTCGCTAGACGCTTCTTCCTCCTCCTACTACTACCACTACTACCCTAACCAATCCAATAGCCAGCGCGTATCTATAGCAACAGATCAAACGGTTATCAGTAATCGAATTTCCGCGAAAGTTTCTCTATTGCAGCGAGTGAGAGCGTTGGTGGTCGCGATGAAGAATGGGATCTGAGAAAGATTCTGCCGAGAGAGAATAACTTGTGTTTTACATCGGCCTCTCGCAAACAGAACACGGGGCTTTGCCGGGGACCACCCACATCGACGGGGCCTTCCGATGCGCCGCCGTTCTCAGTCAGCTTGTTTTTCCACACACACTTGTGGCGGTCTTGTGGGGGGTGTCTTGTGGGGGGTCTTGTGGGGTCTGTTTTCAGGGATGTTGGTTGTGTGTTGTGTGTTTTGTATTCAGTATAATTTAGTGTTATGGGTTCTGTGTTGTTGTGTGTTGTATGTTGTGGGCTTTGTGCTGTTTTCTGTGTCATGTGTAGTATAGTGTGTGTCTTATGTTGTGTGTTGTAGGTTGCGCGTTCTGTTTGTCGTGTGCTGTGTGTGTTGTTTTCTGCGTCGTGTGTTGTGTATTGTGCAGTATGTTCTGTGTTTTGTGTTGTGCACACACGGAAAGGAAGGGAATTTGGGTTGAGGGGGGGTGGGGTGGGGGGGGGGAGACTTCCAGCAGCGTGGTGGGGGCTCTAAGCATGCTACGACTGTGACTTAGGAGGTGCGGGTTTGTGGTCTTTTTAGTTTAGTTTTAGTAAGACTTTTACGGCACTTGCAACACAATAAGGTCATATAAGTGCCGAAGATTAGAGGTGTTACAATAGAGTAACAAACACAAAAAAGGAGGAGAGATCAGGACGATAGATGTTTGATAGGAAAGAAGGAGCAAACCACACCAGAGCACCCGCCAACCATACACGTTTGGGGTCTAGTGGCGGTAAGTTCTCTAGAGAGTTGCTGTCTAGCAAGAGTTTTACGGCACTTGCAACACTGTTCCTGTCATAGTTCAACAATATTCGTTTACTTGTTATTCTTCTACTCACAATATTATATGAATAATGAAAGTGAAAGAAAACTCTCAGTACGATTGGGACAACACTTTGGCGTACATATTTTCTGGGTGCATTGACAACATCCCCCC
>NW_004798176.1:21545-23199 GCF_000002075.1 Aplysia californica
AGAGAGAGAGAGAGAGAGAGAGAGAGAGAGAGAGAGAGAAATCGACAGAGAAAGACAGAATAAGAGACACAGAGATAGGGACAGAGGGACAGAGAGAAATACATAAATACAACCAACATACACAAAAAACATCTACATTTAAACATATACAGTAGTTGCGCACTTCGTTGGATACCTTTGAAATCTTTGGACTTTGACCAAACTTTCGCCCTCCAGAAATCCCCGCCTCTCCCTTAAGGAACAGAAAAAACCCAACCTACCACCAAACCTATACGCATGAACGAGCAGAATGTTTTTTTTATGGGTACGGTACGTTTTCTCCCTGTGCAGTGTAGGCACAGACCTAAGAACTTGAGATACCTCAGCGCCTTCTTTCCACACAGCTGCACCAGGCCGGAGGGACGAACCAAGTGTACCGACTAATTTCACTCTTGTGACGTCATCTGAGGGCAAGCGAGGAAGGGGTAGGCCCAGAACAACATACTTAGGGAACCTAAACAAATGGGTAACAGGGAAAGATCAGGGAAACGTAGTTTTTTTTAGAGCATCCGAGAAAAGGAATGAATGGAAAACCATGACCGCCGATGTCTGTCGTAGATCTGGCACTGGATGATGATGATGATGATGATGACGTCATCTGCAACAGAGACCAAGGGCCTATATATATATAACATTTATAACCTCCTTGACGGAGCCTCATCATAATCATGTCCCTGCGGTACCCTGATGACGTCACGGATCTACCCTGGTGACGTCACGAAGGTAGCCTTGTGACGTCACAGATCTACCCTGGTGACCTCACGGATGTACACTTTTAACGTCACGGTGGTATGGACACTCTGGTGTGGTAAACTTTGGCGCCATGCTCTCGATAATTAATTTATTCCAGACATCAGACCACCCCTTACCTGCTTCCATCGTGAATATCCAGAATTGTATTCAAGATAGACGGTTCTTTTTTTTTTGGGGGGGGGGGGGTTTGGTGGTTTTTTTCAATAAAAGCAAGACAAACGAACAAGGTAAAAGATAATACCAATAACTCTGTATGCCCCAAGATTGACGAGCGACAGGTCCCAGCGTGTCGGGACACAAGTTTACTTCTGATGTTATCAGAAGACCTCCATCTCCAGTCATAAATATCCCGACTTTTCTTCAAGGGAAATGTTTGTGTGCGTGTTAGTTTGTTTGTTTGTTTGTTTGTTTGTTTTCAATAAAAGCAAGGCAAATGAGCGAAGTTTAAGATGAAACCAATAACTACACTATTATTATGTTATGCTCCACAATTGATGAGCGCCTGGTCCCATTGCGCCGTGACATACTTATATGTACCCTGTACCAAGGCTCAGGATAACAGTAAGTGGACTAAGTGCTAGAGGTGGGCAAAATCCGGATAAATATCCGGATAATCGGATCATCTTCAATAAGACGTTATCCGAATTCAGACTCTTAACTCGTTTTCCTGGCCCGTTTGCCGAAATGGGTGCACCTGTTTGTTGAAGCAATGCTAACCCGTCTCTCAAAGTGGTTCTAACCCCTCGCCGAATAGGTTCATAACATATTATTTATCGAAGAGGTGCACTAACATATGATCCGGATTTCGCTAAAGCGACTCATTGCCCAGCCCTACTAAGTGAAGTGCCCATTAGGTGGGTGG
>NW_004798176.1:23497-25144 GCF_000002075.1 Aplysia californica
CACACACACACCATTCCACAAAAAAAGGGTATTATTGGCATCGGTTGCCGTGTGGTTATTGGGGGTTCGTTTCTGGCGATTTCAGTGCACACTATAAATGTGAGGCAGCGTGGTGGAATCAGGCTCTTGTCAAAATAATCAAAATAAAGAAACCTGCATTTTTCCGCAGGTTTGTGAATTTTTATCAAATTTTTGTTTTTTGG
This sequence comes from Aplysia californica, assembly GCF_000002075.1. NCBI lineage: Eukaryota > Metazoa > Mollusca > Gastropoda > Aplysiida > Aplysiidae > Aplysia > Aplysia californica. The sequence continues at coordinate 23,701 of NW_004798176.1, forward strand.
CTCAACACCTTTCATGCTCAATAAAGAACTCATTTTTGTGTGAATTTTTCTTACAAACGTTGATTAAAGGCACAAAAATGTAAATTTTCAGTTACCAAGGACTTTTAAGCTGAATTAATAACTAATCTTTGACGGCCATTTTCTCACTAATTTTGCCTCTGAAAACAGGTGACCCCCACCTCTTTCATTCACAAATATCTCGACTTGTATTAAAAATAAATGGATATTTTTTTTCATCCAAATAAAGACAAGTGAACAAGCTTTAAGATGATAACACCAATAACTCTACTCGCCCAAAAATTGACGGGAGCCTGATTCCACCACGCTGCCTCACAAATAGACTTCAAACCGATCTCCCAAAATCGTGGCATTGAAAACAAACGCGTTTGTTTTTTAAGGTCATCGTCGGTTTCGTTCGGATTGGAGGAAAGTCTGGCACACTTCGACCACCGAACCGAACCGAAACGGCTCGGTCAATGGGCACCGGGTATTAGGCTACAAGACTCGAAGTCATGAGTTTGCGGGTCCGGGGGCACAGCTCGGTCCGTGGTTATGTCCTTTGGAAATGAATTTAAACGAACTGGTCGCTTTTAAGCACAAGGGGGCTATCCCGAAAAAAGCTGTTTTGAGAAAATCGCAGGTAAAGTTTTTGCCCCTTGTTCAGTTTCTTTAAAAAACAAGGAGAGTTTCCTCTACAACAAAACACGTATACACACCGATGAAACCAAACTTCTCCTATAGGTAGGACAATGCCCACATTTGGTGTAGTTCAAGATTTTTGGAAAACCCCGAAATCTGGGTTAGCCCGCTTGTCCTTAAAAGCGACCAATTGTCTCATGTGATTCAGTCCTGTCAACGATGGACATTAAATTTGGAGGTCTCGCACTTCAGTAAATTTTTTCATATATTTTTTCGAGCTTATTGAGGATCCGAAAGACCTATAATCTATTCCACTGAGCATTAGGACAAATTGAAATTTTCTGTGAGGTCAGCACCTTTCCACTCGGAACGCCACGCCTCATAGGAAATTGAGCGCTTAAACACTAACACACTGACAAAAACACACACTAACTGAAAGGACCTTCAACTGTCAATAACCGGGTACCCATTCCCACCTGGGTGAAGAGAGTAAAGCTCATATGAAGTGTCTCTCCCAAGGACAAAACGTGGGGCCCCTGACGTGGTTCGAACCCACGATCCTTCGGTTACCAGCTCAACAGCCTATTCACTAGACCATCGCAACAGCCTAACAACTAGTTTCATGCGCGTGCGTAGCTGCTGAATTTAAGACTCAGCAGTCTGCTTTTGGCTCTGAAACAAAAGCTTACAGTTCAAACACATTGAAATACCCCGAAAGAGAAGCTGTACTGAGATAATAATATTATCTATCATAGTAGCGAGTTTGGAGCTGCACGTTACGAGAAAAGACTTCTTTTTTTTTGGG
>NW_004798176.1:26842-28812 GCF_000002075.1 Aplysia californica
GGGGGTATTTGTTTCTTTTTTAAAAAGGAAAATATTTTCATACGCAATTGAGTTTGTGTTTTCCCCCAAAAGTTGTCATTGTACCTCGTCTTTGGGGAATGTTGTAAGACCGGGACAACAGATAAAAATGTGAGGCATCGTGGTGGAATCAGGCTCTTGTCAATTTTGGGGCATGTAGAGTTATTGGTATCGTCTTAAAGCTTGTTCACCTGCCTTTGTTTAATTTGGATTAAAAAAATATCCATTTATCTTGAATACAAGTCGAGATATTTGCAAATGAAGGAGGTGTGGGTCATCTGTTTTCAGAGGTAAAATTAGTGAGAAAATAGCCCAAAAGATCAGTTATTTCCTTAGGTTTAGAGTCCGTGGTAACTAAAAATTTGCATTTTTTGTGTCTCTATTCAACGTTTTTCAGGAAAATCAACACAGAAATGAGTTCTTTAATGGCCATGAAAGGTGTTGAGCCAAAAAACAAAACAATGAAAAAAATTCACAAACCTGCGGAAAAATGCAAGTTTCTTCACTTTGATTATTTTGACGAGAGCCTGATCCACCACGCTGCCTCACATATGGTGAAATGGTACAGGTTTACCGCCCCCTATTAAAGCTTTTAGGTTATTTAAGAGGCAGGACCTCCGAGTTAAACGTCCATATTCGTAAGGACCAAGCCAAATGGGAAATTCGAGTATAGTTAATTTTCGTAGAGGTTTTACGGCGCTCGCAACTGCATAAGATCATATGAGCGCCAGAAGATTAGAGGTGTTACAAGACAGTAACAAACGCAAAAAAGAAGAAGGGGAGATAAGGACAATAGATGTTTGATAGGAAAGATGGAGCAAACCACACCAGAGCGCCCGCCAACCACCCACAAATTCGAGTATAATGCCTTTCCCAAGGACACAACGTTGGAACAAGCTGAGGCTCGAACCCCCGAACCTGCAGTCTCACGATAACGGGTCCGGTGGCGCAACCATTTGACCACCGACGCCGCAAGACAACATGGACAACTCCTCCTGACAACGGCGCCATCACACGCAGAACACCTGAGTTAACGGGTGGTTGGTGGGTGCTCTGGTGTGGTTTGCTCCTTCTTTCCTGTTAAACATTTATCGTCCTGATGTCTCCTTCTTTTTTATGTTTGTTACTCTCTTGTGACACCTCTAATCTTCGGCACTTATATGACCGTACTGTGTTGCAAGTGCCGTAAAACTGTTGGTAAAACTTTAAAAAACCTGAGTTCGAGTCCCGAATGGGGAATTGTCTTTCTTTGAAAAGACTGCGGAGACAGTAAAGTATCCTGCTCCACTTGGGTTGGCTCGGGCAGACAGGGCCGAAGCAGCCAGCCTCTTTCATGACCTAAATTGTGTCGATGGGAGAGTGAAATAGTTACACATTTTTACCCCCCCCCCCCCCACCCCCAAATTTACCCTGACTTCTTTCTCTGTTGGTATGGCCTTTTGCGTCTTGACAGTCGGTCTTGAAATAACATATCTTGCCTGGGCGGTAGACATAGAGGAGGCAAAATGTCCAAATCCCACAATTTTTTGGATGCCATTTTTGGAACACACCTCTTTTAGAATATACCTTTTGGAACACAGCACTTCCATCACTTTTGGAACATTAGACCACAGCACTTTTGGGATACACCATTTTTGTGACTGCACCTTTTGGAACAAACCACATAATTAGGGACATTACTTTTGGACACAGCACTTTAGGCACACACCACTTTAGGCACACATCTTTCGGGACACCATTAAACGTTTTGGAACGGCACTTTTTAGACACGTTACCTTTGGAACGCCACTTCCGGGGCATGCTTTCTTTCAGGTAAAGGTATCGGAGGAGACCGAGGGAGGGAGATGGGGAGGGGGAGGGGAGGGGCGCTGGATATCGGCGCCTGTCCTTTCACGGTCAGTCTTCTAGCCTTGCACCTAGAAGACATGAGCTCACTTACTTGTGTGTGTGTG
>NW_004798176.1:29450-31107 GCF_000002075.1 Aplysia californica
TGTGGGCTACAACTGACGCTGGGGTGAGGTGGGGTGGAGGGACGAGTAGGGTGTGTCTTTGGTATGTGTCGGTTGAGTTCGAATCCAGGTCATTACAAGTCAGTGAGGCTGGGGTGGGGTGGAGGGACGAGTAGGGTGTGTCTTTGGTGTGTGTTGGTTGAGTTCGAATCCAGTATGTCGCTAAAAATGAGGCTGGGAATTTGGGGAGGAGGGGGTGGAAGGAGAATAGGGGCTGTCTTTAGTGTGTGTTGGTTGAGTTCGAATCCAGAATGTCATTGCAAGTCAGTGAGGCAGGGTGGGGTGGAGGGAGAGTAGGGTTTGTCTTTGGTGTGTGTTGGTTTGAGTTCGAATCCAGTATGTCATTACAAGTCAGTGAGGCAGGGTGGGGTGGAGGGATGAGTAGGGTTTGTCTTTGGTGTGTGTTGTTTGAGTTCGGATCCAAAATGTGCGCTACAACTGATGAGGCTGGGGTCGGGTGGAGCGAGAATAGAGTATGTCTTCGGTGTGTGTTGTTTGAGTTCGAGCCCAGTATGTCGCTACAAGTCAGTGATGCCGGGTTGACGTAGGGAAAGTAAAGTAGGGCTTGCCTCATGCGTGTGTTGGTTGAGTTCGAATCCAGCATGTCGCTACAAGTCAGGGATGCTAGGTTGGAGTAGAGGGAGAGTAGGGCTTGCTCCATGTGTGTGTTAGCTGAGTTCGAATCCAATATGAGATTACAAGTCTGTGAGGCTGGGTGGAGTAGACGGAGAATAGGGTTTGTCTTTGGTGTGTGTTGTTTGAGTTCGAATCCAGTATGTCGCTACAAGTCAGTGATGCCGGGTTGACGTAGGGAAAGTAAAGTAGGGCTTGCCTCATGCGTGTGTTGGTTGAGTTCGAATCCAGTATGTCGCTACGACTGGGGCTGGGTAGGGGTGGAGGGATGAGTAGGGTTTGTCTTTGGTGTGTGTTGGTTTAAGTTCGAGCCCAGATTGTCGTTGCATGTCAGTGATGCTGGGGTGGAGTAGAGGGAGAGTAGGGCTTGCTTCATGTGTGTGTAGTTGAGTTCGAACCCAGTATGTTGCTGCAAGTGAGGCTGGGTTGGGGTATAGGGATGAGTAGGGTTTGTCTTTGGTGTGTGTTGGTTTGAGTTCGAGCCCAGTATGTCGCTACGAGTTAGTTATGCTGGGTTGGAGTAGAGGGAGAATAGAGTTTTTAAAAAAGTTTTAGTAAGAGTTTTACGGCACTTGCAACACAATAAGGTCATATAAGTGCCGAAGATTAGATGTGTTACAAGAGAGTAAAAAAAAACACAAAAAAGAAGGAGGGGGAGATAAAGCTGATATAATTTTTAAAGGAGAGAAGGAGCAAACCACACCAGAGCACCCGCCAACCACCCACAGAATAGGGTTTGTCTTTGGCGTGTTGGGTTGGAGCCCAGTATGTAGCTACAACAGTAATTATTACTGATGCTGGGATTTAGTTTGTTTTAGTAGAGGTTTTACGGCGCTCGCAACTGCATAAGGTCATATGAGCGCCAGAAGATTAGAGGTGTTACAAGAGAGTACCACAGACATAAAAAAGAATAAGGAAAGATAAGGACGATAGATGTTTGACAGGAAAGAAGAAGCAAACCACACCAGAGCACCCGCCAACCATCCACCATGCTGGGATTTGGGGA
>NW_004798176.1:34151-36607 GCF_000002075.1 Aplysia californica
CTCTCTCTCTCTCCCTCCCCCCTCCTCTCTCTCCTGTCATTCCCCGACCTTGCATACTTCACACACAAAAACCTTCACTTTAAGTCTGACCTTATTCCTTTCCTCGTCTGCCCTCACACTCCACACGAGTGAGACCCAGAAACTTGAACCACGCCAAGATTTTAAACGGACTGAACATTATCCGTCCTCGTAAGTCGCCTTTTCTAAAGGTGCCCTCCCTCTATGTAACAGACACCAACAGCGTATCCACAAAACATCCCCCCACCACAAAAAAGGGACGTTATCCAACACTGAAATAACCAGGCGCTTTAAAAAAACCTCGGGGGCTCTATCGAATGTAGACACACTGAGAGACGGGCCCCAAAAAGTGACCACACCGACAGGGGATAAAATTCTGCATAACAATAGACAATAAAGACGGGGCCAGGCGCAGGAATTGACATCAAATTTATTGGCCTCTCAAAGGTCGCGGAACTGTCCGGAAATCAGAGCCATAACGGGAGCGAAACCGAGCTAAATCTAAGGGGAAATCCTCGCGGGTATGGCTCGATCTCACTGTGGGTGACGGGCCGACATTCTGAGCGTCTCGGAGTCCGCAACTCCCCCTGACGTGTGACGGTTAATGGAGTCGGTGGTGCGAACCCCTCTCGCCCGCCGCACACGGTATATACACACGTCAAGCGCGGGGAAATCAGGCGCTCGTCAATAGTTAGAATGATATTGATTGAAGAAACTGGCATTTTTCTGCCACTTTGGAGATTTTTTTTATCGAATTTGTTTTTTTTTTACTTAACACCATTGTTGTCCAATTAGGAACACATTTCTGTGTGGACTTTACGGAAAAACGTTGATTAAAAGTACAAATAATCTAAGTTTTCAGTTTCCACGGAATATCAAGCTTTGGAAATAACCAGACTTTGACAGTCATTTTCTCGCTAATTTTACCTTTGAAACCAGGCGACCCCACCTTCTTCAATCTCAATTATCTCGACTTCTATTCAAGATAAATGTGGGTATTTTTTTGTCACCGATAGCGAGACAACTGAACAAGCTTTAAAAAAATACCAAAACCTCCACAGGCCCGAAAATTGCTGTTTTGAGAAAATCGAAGGTAAAGTTTTTGCCTCTTGTTCAGTTTCATTAATTGACCAGGAGAGTTTTCACTCTAACCAAACAAATATACACATCAATGATACCAAACTTCTCCTATAGGTAGGGCAATGTCCACTTTTGGTGTAGGTCAAGATTTCTGGAAACCCCCGAAATCTGAGTTCGCCCGCTTGTCCTTAAAAGCGACCATATTTATGAGGAATTAAAGAACTTAAAGTGGCGTCGGCAGCCTAGTGGATAGGCTACCGGACTCGTAATCGTGAGATAGCGAGTTCGTGGGTTCGAGCCTCAGCTCGGTCCGACGTTGTGTCCTTGGGAAAGGTGGCACTTTACACTAACTTCCCACTTGGCTCGGTCCTATCGGAGACGGACGTTAAACTAAGAGGTCCCGCCGCTTAAATAACCTAATAGTGTTGATAGGGGCGTTAAACCTATACAATTTCACCATTTTTTTTCACCAAAATTGACGAGCGCCTGATTCCACCACGTCGAGACACCTTCTATAGAGATGTCACCGGCGCTTTATACAGAGACACGGGGGCCTTTATGCCGGGGCCGGAGTTCACAGTAGTAATGGGCAAAATCCGGATAATCTACAACAAGGACAACCGGATAATTCTCAATGAAATATTATCCGAATTCAGACTCGTTAACTCTCTTTCCTGACCCGTTTGCCGAAGTGGGTGCACCCATTTGTTGAAGTATTGCTAACCCGTTTGTCGAAGTGGTTCGAACCCATTTGCCGAAGCGGTTCATATTATCATATTATAATTTGCCGAAGAGGTGCACTAACATAGTATCCGGATTTTGCTACAGCGACTCATTGCACAGCCCTAGTTCACAGTTCACAGTTCACAGTCTACTAGTCTACGGCGCCAGCGTTCACAGGCCTCTTCTTTACTTACTTCGTCTCTGTTGTTTCTGTCAGTCTGTTTGTGTGGGTGGTTGGAGGGTGCCACTGGTAGGTTCTATACTTCTTTACTCTGTTGTTTCTGTCTGTCTGTTTGTGTGGGTGGTTGGAGGGAGTCACTGGTAGGTTCTATACGTGTTTACTAATTTGTCTCTGATGTTTTTGCCTGTCTGCCAGTTTGTGTGGGTGGGTTGGAGGGTGTCACTGACTGGTAGGTTCTATACTTTTTTACTTTCCCTCTGTTGTTTCTGTTTGCGTGGGTGAGTGGAGGGTGTCACTGGTGGGTCCTACTTTTTTACTTTCCCTCAATTGTTGCTGTCTGTGTGGATGGGTGGTTGGGGGATGTTTGTCTGTCTGTCTGTCTGTCTGTCTGTCTGTCTGTCTGTCTGTCTGTCTGTCTGTCTGTCTGTCTGTCTGTCTGTATTTTTCACAGCAT